>NW_022738837.1:34609-80127 GCF_011630105.1 Anneissia japonica
GTTGACATCTGTTCCCAAGCTAAATGTATCTCATTTAAAACTACTCTTTTTAATTATTTATTGATCTTGAAAATGTTTAAAGTTTATCTCTTTCTTCTTTTATATACTTTATCGTACAGTATTGTTGTTTGCCAGAGGTTTAGAAATGACCACTTGATGTTTTGGGCTTTAGCCCATATCATCTCGAGTGGCACCCCCTGGTCAATATATGTTTATGTACAGTATTGTGACGAATGTTTAATAAATAAATGAATAAATAAGCAGGGACTTTCAAAGTACATCCACATAAAAAAATGAGTAAGTCACTGTATTCAGCTTCTTGTGTATTTGATCAAATTTCAACAAAAAATTATTAATGAGTTCTCCTTTAATTTGACATTAAAACTCCCTCCTCCTATTAATGACAAAGCAGGAAAAACATCTTTTGTTAGAATTAATGCCTGAGGGAAAACAGTCCATCTTTGTGACATACTCAATTCCACTGACGAACTCACTATAAATATATACAAGCTTAACATACACCTTGATAAAACAGAAATGGAAGTAGCGTGTATTTTTAGCAATTAAATCAACTCTCTATTGACATTAAAATTAATTTCAAGTAATCTATCTTCAACAAATTGGTCAAAAATATCTTTGTTTCTCTGTCGTTCACCTTAATGGAAATTCAGCAGAGGTGGGATGGGAATCATATAGCTACCGGTCCTGGGTTTGTGAGAGTGCTTGTGTTTAAAAACTATGGGGTATAAAGAGACCAATTTAATACTTTTTCTATTACTTCAGATTCATTAGAGGCAGTTTTATATTACTTTTTGTTTGGTATACCCTCTATAAATATTATGAAATAATAATTAAACAATGCCATGGCACTTATAATACCTGTGTTCTCTATTTTAATAGTAAGCTGCACTGATACTAACAACAGTAACATTACAACTTGCCTTGTATTTCACAGATATCAAGAGATGCAATTTATAATACTATACAGTAGGGGTGGCACCAGTCATTGAGAGCTAGCCCACCCGTCATGGAGAAAAACCAAAATTTGTTGGGGAGAAAAAAATGTATATATTTTCGACATATAAGTAGATTTTAATATTGATTAAATAAGCCTTTGAAACCCCTTGTCATATTTTAAGCAGGTTCGCACCCTGGACCACTTTCAAGGGATTTTGAGCGATGCCCGACTACACCAACTTTGCTCTTGTCAGGGATATAGGTCAATGTCCCAGTGCCACCCCTGTCCTAGGCCTACAGTAGTAGCAAGTAGGAGATGCAAAAGCACATTCTACAATTTATAAACTAAGTTAACTCAAAACAAAATTCAAATAGGTTTTGATAACATCCAGAAAGAGAAATATATATATATTTTTTAATTAACAGAGGAAAGAAATATACACACAAAGAATTACAGAAATATATTCACTGCTTTTAAATTCAGCAAACACCATATTTGACAAGTTTAAGCAATTACAGTAGACAACAGTGAGGAATCACAAAAACGTGGAGTGTCTAAATAAAATGGTAATTCTCACCTTCTTGCGTGATGCAGATAGAGCCGCTACCCATACCGACCCGAAGGGCGTCCACGCCGGCTGCAATCAAGGTCTTAGCCTGGGAGGTGGTTACCACTGAGAAACAGAAAAAGATTTTACAAATTGTGGTTCATTTTTCAGATATCCTTGTAATTATCCCTAGTATAGTCATCAACATAAAAAAATATCACTTTTTAAAATATAAAAACTTTACAATAATTATTAACACTACAGCTACTTGCACAGCCATTAACAACAACTACTACAACCATTATTCATCACTACTTATTACTATTATTATTATCACGACCACAACCACACTCACCCTGTCTAACATCACCATCATCACCACTATCTGGACAAGTATCATCAAACCAATCACCATCACAATACCTAATACCACAACCATCATCAGCATCACCTCTGCCAGTATCATCACATTACATCACCACCAACCAAACAGACACCATCACAGAAAGCAACAACACTACAAACACAATCACAGAAATTAATAACTCTAACAAGCACTATACTACTACTATCATAATCATCACCATTATTATCACAATAACAATTACCATAAAAACCAACACAACAAAATTCATCATCACCAATAAATACCATTATCATCATTATCACCACCATAACAATCACCATCACAGAAACCAACAACTCTACAACCACTATAAGCACCACTTACTGTCATCACCATACCATAACAACAACAATCAGTATAACAACAACCAACAACACAGCCAACACCATCATCACCACCAATACCATTTTCATCACTATCGCACACAACACCAATCACCATAACAACAACCAACAACTCTACAACCACTATCACCACCACTACCATCACCACTATCATAAAACCCATCTCCATCAACAATACAGCCACAACCATCATCACCACCAATGCCATTATCATCACTATCACCATCATATCAATAACCATCACAGAAACCAATTACTATACAACCAATATAAGCACCACACTACCATCACTATTATCATAAAACCAGTACCCATCAACAACTAACAATACAGCCACAACCATCATCACCACCAATGCCATTTTCATCACTATCACCATCATATCAATAACCTTCACAGAAACCAATAACACTACAACCACTATCACCACTGCTACCATCACCACTATCATAAAACCCGTCACCACTACCATCACCACAAAACCTGTCACCATCAACAACTAACAATACAGCCACAACCATCATCACCACTACTATTAACATACACTCTAAACACCATTAACAGCATCACTATTACAGACACCAACAGCCTTTCCATTACCATCCCAACTGCTATCACCACCACCAGTAGCGGACATACAACTCACCATTCCCACCGACAACCTGAAGGTCGGAATACTTTTGTTTGATATATTTTATCAAGTTGATCTGGTAGATCGAGTTTCCTTGCGACGAATCCTTGAGAGACAAAATAATAACACAATAAAAAACAGACAATATTCAAATAATTAATTATCAAATAAATTATTACATTATCTTTAGTGATTTAGGCTCATAGGATTATTAATTGGTAGTAGTGAATATTTAGAGGTTGTGTGGCACAGCAGGTATGGTGTTAGGTTTTCATTTGTGAGGTTGTGGGTTCGAGACCCATGTTGGGCACACTGCTTTGTCTTTTAGGCAAGGCACTGTATCTATGCGTCTCGTCACTTACTAGTCTAAACAGGTACCTGACAATGGCGAATGATTCGTACATCATTCATAATTTTATTTATCTCAATTATAAGATTGTAGTTAATTAACAAAGGGAAAATTTTCCCTACACTGTACATGTGCCAGCTACTAGGCAGCACAAATGTCTTACAAAAATAGTGTCAATTTACAGTTAGTTTACAATGCAAACATAAACACTATATGCTTTTTTACACATAAAACCGTAAGCTTTTGAGAATGGAGATGTGTTTAGTCATGATGAACAAGACAGGAATTGAACCCAGGACCCTAGAACTGGAAGGTACAGTATACGTCCTACTCCTAACCACTAAAAAATGAATGTAAAAATTAAGATAATCAATTACAAATCTAAAATTAGGTCAGGATGCGCCCCGATTGCAATTGAACAGGAAGTTGTAACAATAGACCAATTGATGGTAGAAAAAGCACTTTGTGCAAACCATATTGAAAATGAGTTACACTGTTTTACAGAATTTCTAATATACTGTACAATGATATCTGATCCCACTTAATTATGTTGCCCAAATCAACCCATCCTTTGCAGATCTTATATGTCATAAATTAAATTTTTTATGAGTGATGTCAACCACTGTTATAGGGTAGCTAAATTTTTGTAATCAAATCCTCTCTGTCTGTCAGTCTACTGTGTTTAATAAAGTAATATTTTAAGGAATGTTTGTCTATTGTGTTTAATTAATTTTTAAGATCGTGTATTTTGCATGTTTCTAACATGTTCAGTTTCACTCATAAGCCAGAATTGGCTGGTCTCTGCTTTGGTGGAGTGCGAAAAGAACTACATAAAGAAGTTTGTTACTTTCATTCAATCTTATTTGAGAAAATGAACACAATGTTAATAGACAAAATCTAGAAATGAATATTTAAGTATCAAGTTAAATATAATATTTGGTGTAATATCTTAATCATAAAAACTATATTAAATATTAACTTATTTTTGTGTTTTATATGTATTGTCATGAAGAAAAAAGTTTATAAATAAAGTTTACCAATACAACAACATCAACGCCAGCATTGACCAACATGTCCAAACGGTCTTTATCATCTTCTCTCGTTCCAATAGCAGCTCCGACTAGAAGCTGTTTATGTTCGTCTTTTGAAGCAAGAGGAAATTCACGATGCTTTTTCAAATCCGTTCGCGAGATCAGCGAAACCAGTTCATCTTTTTCATTGACTATCGGTAATTTCCCTACAAATAACAACAGGATATATTAATAATTATTGCAATATATTCAACATGAAGACAATCACTTTTTTTTTTGTATACTATCAAAATAAATTGCACTGATGTTGAATTATTTTCCACTTTGTTTCAGGCAGATTGGATATAAGCCATCGAAAAGGGGTCTCAATTAGAAAAACAAGGAGAGCAGCGATGGGAATTGAACCGGGGACCTAAAGATCTCCACGGTTCAGCACACACACAGTGCCTATGACCAGCCAACTAAGCTGGTTGTTCTCGAAAATAACCCATCTCCTGCAAATTCATATTTGCATGTTTTCTCTACTTTATTATCAATTATCCAACTGAAGTCAGTGACGATGGGTAGGCTTATCATCACCGTGCGCAGCAAAATAAAATGTGTAATACAATCGTTGCCAGCACGAGTATTCTCATTCCACAGGGTGTAGGAATGACTATACTGTACTGGTCAAAACCAGGGTAGCATTCTAGCATTTATTACTTCATTGTTATACATTGTAGAACTACAGACTGATAGTTCAGGGAAGATTCATTTAGACGACAAACGTATACTTTCCCACCAATTTATTTGGACACGCCATTTTGATGATATGACTTGATAATAGTATGTTTGTGCATGTATACTTGTATTGGCACATGGGATAAAACCTAAAAAAAGGTCTGGCAGTTAACATGTTAAAGAAAGCTCATTTTACCCAGACCTCCTAGAAGTGACCACTTCAAACTTAGGACCCCCTGCTTTTAATTGGAATAGATCTTGATTTTTAGGCTAAAAAAAAAATCATTCAATTTTAACCAAAGATTACTGTTATATAAAGGCCTCACAAATAGCAATCAGAAACCCCTTGCAATATTAAAGATATTAACCATGTAATGGATGATGCTTGCAAGGTCTTTTGTTAAGCGACCTCATGCAGGGAAGCCTTATGACGTAAATGTATGTCAGGAAATGTTTAATTTGAGCATGTAGAATCAAATGTTTGATTGCCAAGACTCAACAATTATTTATTAATAATTTATTTAAAATAAATATTCTGTATGAATTTGAACCTTACTTCTTTAAGATAAATGAGATCCTCATAACTAATCAGGCAGACATAGGCTAAAAACAATCATTTAGTTGTAATATAACACTATTTTTATATAAAGACCTCACACATGGCAATCAGAATCGGAATATTAAAGATATTAACAAAGTAATGAACGATGCTTTCATGTGTTTTTGTTATTAAGCGACCTCCTGCTGGGAAGCCTTACTGTATGTCAGGAACGTTTAGCATATAGAATCAAATGTTTGATTGTCAATGACTCAACAATTATTTACTAATTATTTATTTAAAATAAATATTCTAATAAATTTGAACCTTACTTCTCTAATATTTTAAAACATCGGCTCCATTTTGCAGGCTAGATGTACCTGCCTAAAGTCATATAAAATCCCAATCCCAAGCTGTATAGAGTATGTAAGTTTTACTTTTTTAATTAGAATATCTTATTTGTGTATACATTTTTTTAAACCCAAAAAACCCTGTCATTTTTTCTTGTTTCGATAGTGTTTATTTCATATTTATTTATATGAGATATTGTTATACAAATTATTTATTTAAAATAAATATTCTAAATGAATTTGAACCTTAATTCTCTAATATTTTAAAACTCGGGTCCATTTTGCAGGCTAGATGTACCGGCCTAAAGTCATATTAAATCCCAATCCCAAGCTGTATAGTGTATGTAAGTTTTACTTTTGTTTTTTAATTAGAATATCTTATTTGTGTATACATTTTTTTAAACCCAAAAAAGCCTGTCATTTTTTCTTGTTTCGATAGTGTTTATTTCATATTTATTTATATGAGACATTGTTATACTAATTATTTATTTTAAATAAATATTCTAAATGAAATTGAACCTTACTTCTCTAATATTTTAAAACTCGGGTCCATTTTGCAGGCTAGATGTACCTGCCTAAAGTCATATTAAATCCCAATCCCAAGCTATATAGATTATGTAAATTTTACTTTTGTTTTTTAAGTGGAATATCTTATTTGTTTACACATTTTTTTAAACCAAAAAAGACCTGTCATTTTTCTTGTTTCGATAGTGTTCATTTCATATTTATTTATATGAGACATTGTTATAAATGAATTTTTCATCAGCCTGAGATTTATGAGTAGACTAAAAACACAGCACAGTTGGAAAATAAAAGAAAAGTTATCAGTATTGAAAAACGTGAGACCTCATACCTTTCTTTGACTTTTGGAGCATATCGTTTGCTTCCTTGAGTTTGATGCCCGAGGACGCAACAGTCAATAGTTCCCGCGGCGTCATCACTTCATTTAGCTTCACTTTGTACTGTTCGCGAGACAAGAAGTCGATATCGCGCGCTGTCACAATACCGAGAAGTTTACCACCCATTTGACCATTCTCTGTGATGGGGATGCCTACAGATGAATAAATAAATGTGTTATTGTGAATATGGTAAAGCAAAAAAAAAAATATACAGCAGTTGTGCCATAGAGGGCATACCTCTGCCCTGTTTGTGTGACATTGACCTTGTCCTTTAAACCGTTCTTCAAAGAATTTGATCTCTTTCTTTTGATCACTATGTACCATTCCACTAAAGTCAGGCACTCCCTGCATCGTACATCTGTCGCACGAGCGTTTTAGCATTGCGTTCTTTATGGAATTGCGTCGACCGGCGACCGTTGGGGGCGCAAATAGTGCCTGGCTTAAAGATGATCCATTTCTTAGTTTTTGCATAATCCTGCTAACAGACAGTAACACATAACCTCCTTTGGGGTGGTAAATATACCCACACCGGTACGTGTTGATGTACAAATATATTAAAGGCAAGACTTTTTTTAAACCTTTAGTGAACCCACCGTCCACTAATAATGATAATTTCAAATAAAAATAAACTTTAATTTTTTTGCTAATTAGCGCACCCTTCGCCACAAAAAATGTAAATTTGAGAAAAAATAAGTTTTTCTTTATTTTTATTGTGCCCACCGCTGCCTTGAAATCGCCAAAATTAAGATATGCATGTTTCTTCCTTTATATATATATTTAATGTATTTAACCATCACATACACTGTTTACATTCAACAGTCAACATTTTATTTTTATTTTTCCCTTGTTTTTGGCAAAACCGTTTGCTAAATAAGACAAAATTTTATTATTTTTTCCGCCCTACGTAGATTAAATTTTTATATGTACGTGCAGTGTTAGTGTTTCTTCAATGGATAAGCATCTTCTTTCCAATCTCTTAAGCTGAAAGGTCAAGCAAAAGGTCAGCTCAATCATGTTCTACTTATTCTCAGTAAGGAAATTTGCCAACCAATTAAATTCTCTAGAATTTCTTCACATGCATTAACAGCACTGCAATTTCCATCTTCCCCAGAAAATGATTAATAGAAACCTTAATTGTTTTTGTCAGTGTCTCTGATGTGATTTGTCTATCTCAGATATGCAGCCAACATAATGTAAACAAAAAAGCTAGAGCCGATCGCTTTAAATATGAAACAAATGTGTTTCTCAATTTATTTCTAGCAAAGATATTGCTTCTTTTTGCAAATAAATTTCAAAACTAAGCAAGACAAGAGTGAGAAATTATCTCATCCCACGACAATAAAAAAGGGTGGAGTATTTGAAAAATTATTGTCAGAAAGGGTACATACTGTATTTTCACCTTCAGAACCAAATACTGCACATACAAGCTGTTGAATGATTGAATTTATTCGGAAAATCACATAAAATACAAGAACAAGAAAATTTAAGAATAATATACAATGATTGTGAAATTCCTAGGGAAACGCAAGAAAGCCAAAAAGACAATATTTCCGTTGAGGTCCCTACATAAAAAACAAAGACGACAGAAGAAACAAAATCGATTCCTATAAAATTGAGTGAATAAAAGGTATGGATTAAAAATTTCTTAATATTAAATTGTGTGCATAAAAGATAATACCAAGAAATTGTCTATCTGCTCAAGTTAGTATTTATTGTGGTTTTCTACTGTTCTTATGAGTTTGAACCGTGGATTTAGTTTGCAGTGCGTCCTTTACCTGAAAAACCATTCCTTGCCTTTGCCGAGAAAACGTCAGCCACTGTGTTGTCAGGTCCCATCACTACAGGATCTAAGATGAAGCCTTGCTCGTATTTCTGCAAACATATGAAACAAAAAAATTAATGTTATGTAAGCAAGCTACAGTACTTGGGAGGTGGGATGTGGGGGGTAATCATGTAGTTAAACCAAGTAGTTAAAAATCACGTCAAATCGTTTTTTGTGTGAATTAGTGCCCCTCAATTGATCATCCGCCAACATCATCTTTGGCACCCAAGCACCCGCATTCCAAGATTTCTACAGTAGATACGCCACTGATTACAATCTACAAATAAGCTAAAAAAAAAGAGACCCCTCCAATTAAAGAGCACCTTCAATTAAAGACCATTTTTCTGTGATCCCAAATTTCCAGATGTCTTAACTTTATTATTCTAATAATAGAGACCAAAGCTGCTAAAGTGGTCCCAGAATTGGTCTTTAATTGGAGGATGATCTCTAAGTAATAATTGATAAATTAATTAATTTTTCATTGACTAACTACCATATTTCATGCTTCCATGCTATTCTTTCTATATAATTACAGTCTTATACACATCTAGATGTGTATAAGAGACAGCCTTTGGGGTGGTAAATATACCCAGACTCAAAGTAGTTGCAGAAGCCTTAAATGAGAGAGAACTTATCCCAACCCATGTTGGTGGCACAAGATGGGTGCCGCATGTCGAAAGGGCACTGAAACAGCTCATTAATGGGTACGAACCTTTACTGTCACACCTACATCAGGTAATGTTCACTTTGTTTTATACCTGTCTCTTATACACATCTAGATGTGTATAAGAGACAGCCACTGATTACAATCTACAAATAAGCTAAAAAAAAAGAGACCCCTCCAATTAAAGAGCACCTTCAATTAAAGACCATTTTTCTGTGATCCCAAATTTCCAGATGTCTTAACTTTATTATTCTAATAATAGAGACCAAAGCTGCTAAAGTGGTCCCAGAATTGGTCTTTAATTGGAGGATGATCTCTAAGTAATAATTGATAAATTAATTAATTTTTCATTGACTACCATATTTTATGCTTCCAGTCTAGTGTATTTTGGGTTGGGGGTTATTAAGAAATCAGTTTGTTAGTTAGCGGGAGTGCGGGTGAAGGGAGGGTCAATAACTGCATAGTCTTTGTGTGAATCCCAGCATCAAAGCGCTTTTATTGGCTCGCTATGTCTAGCATTTTATCAGGTGGAAGATATTCTATAGATACTAGTTGGCAGATAAGAAGCTGATTACCACTTAATAGGAGCAACATCCATTCACCACTGTCCGACAACCTCACATTCCTTTAGGAACATGTGACTGTGCAGCGCGGGAGCTTGTGTCTGTCGCAGGCAAGCCATTTAACAATGCTTTTGTAAATATATCAAATAAAATTTTGGGGTTGAGCATTGTAAGTAAAATAAAATTATCCATTATTTAACTTTTAACAATTAATCATCAAAATCAGTTATGGTGTAAAAAATAGATCCTTTATGTACAGTAGTGTTTTATACTTGCTTATACCTTTACTTTTCGGACTTCATTAGATTGGAATTCTGGGGTACAGTTATGATGGATTATTCCAATGCCACCACAGAGCTGAAAAAGAAAAAAAAAAAAAATTCAAATTAGATTTTTTTTTTCAAGCTTCCAGAAAGTCATAACATCAATTATTCATCATCAATCGAGCTACTGTACTGTAACGAAAATTCAAAGAAGCTGAAATTAGTTTAAAAATGAAATGAACCTGATAACGAAATGTTTTAGCAGACAACACTATGTAGTTAATAACTAATCTACATATCTACATAAATGAAACGTGATGATTATTATTATTTCATTTTTATAGCTCCATGATCATGATTGGAATTTCCTTGGCTAGATTCCACTAAAAAGTACACAACATTGTAGTAACCAGGGCTCGATATAGTACTAGCCCGGCATCAATGTCTAGTGAAAAACGCTCCGGGCTAGCCTATTCACCTCCTCATGTTGCCCGGTGGTCTAGTGAAAAATTCCTCTTTAAATACGTAGTGCGTAGGCCTAGGACTATGGCATAGCCAAGGCGACAGGCTTACCTTCGTCGGTTATTGTACTGTAATCTCAACTATTTAAATTACAAATTACAATTATAAACCTTGCATCAGAAACAAATTATGAATTTAGGGCCTATTCTAATAGTAGTAGTATTTGCGTGGTGGTGTACGACGTCAACGAATTGTATGTTTACACTGTTGGTGGGGCTGTATTCGATTAAATCCTTTTTCGCCAACCATACTGCACTGCTAGAAAATATATATTAAGACAATGCTCAACCAGAAAATCGTTTCAACAAAACGTACTGTACCAATCGAACACTGCCAATGATGTTTACCGCAATTAAAAATTTCGTAGTCTACAATCTGTCGTTTATGAAATTGACTTGCATGCAACAATGAATGATTTATCGTACAGCCGCTTAATAGCGTCTGGTAAATTAAGGTTTTTTTCTACATCGAGCGGCAAAGAAAGAAGAAACAGCAACATGTGGAATTTTCTTCCAAATGTAAAGAATCCCAACGAGGCGAAAAATGAGCCGAAAAGAACGTACGACCAAAGGTATGATAAGAATAAAAGACAACGAGTTTATAGAGAAGAGTGGGAAAGAGAGTTTAAGTGGTTGGGATATTATGAAAAGGAAAATGTGATGTTTTGTAAGGTCTGCCGCACGGGTAAGCATAGGCCTATAGCGACAAAGCCAATCTATTCCTAAAGGAAACGTCCAATTTTTTTATTGATTCCATAAAATCGCATATTACAAATCAGAGGCTCACAATATAGCGATTGCAGAATCGTCTGCAATTCGTATGCAAGCAGGCTCAAGTAAGGCTGAAAGAATGTAAAAAGGCATGAATGAGGCTGTTATCAACAGACTGGTGATCCTTTTCCGTAATGCACACGCTATCCCTAGCCACTGTCGCCCATTTACCGACCATCTTTGAATGGCCGAGCTGGATGCCGCCAAAGGACTCGATGTTGGAACATCTTACCGGACGGACAAGTCGGCCCAGTAGTTCATACATTTTATTGCTGAGGTAATTATTTACTATTCTATTGAAATATACAAAATAAATATAAACACTGTTTACGGTGCGTACATTAAATAATAATATAAAAAAGACTACCTGTACTCCTTCCTTCCTACCTACTATGATGATGTATAGATGTATATCTGTCCATGAATGATTTTGTTGTTATTCATATGAATCAAAAATAAACATATAGAACTTTTTATAAAATAATAGACCGATCCTAGAATAGAAAATTGGTTGTATACAGAAGAAATTTATGTAGTCTACAAGTGAGGGGCATTGTTTGACAGACAGCACAAAAACTTCTTAACATTTAGGATAGAGTTGTAGTAGTATGTTAATATTAGCATAACTCTTCTATAGTATAAATTTACTTTTCTATTATATTTTTCTATTATTTTTGTTTCTTTTCAAAGGCTGAAAGACGCTTCAGAGAGTCTTGGACAAAGTTAATTACATATCGGTCATATCAGATGGAACAACAGATTTATCTGTAACAGAAGCTGAAATCGTCGACATACAGATCTAGTTGGGATTAAATATGTGAAAACAGCCAATGCAGAATCAATCAAGGAGGCCATCATTTGCTGTCTTAGTACAGAGCTGAAGATTGATGCAACAGTACTTCAAAATAAACTAATTGGCTTTGGTAGTGATGGGGTGTCAGTCATGCTGGGGAAAAACAACGGTGTGTCGAAGCTTATGAAAGATGAATACCCAGCTCTGCATGCAGTCGTTCATTGCACAGCTCATAGACTTGAACTAGCTTTCAAAGATGCTGCAAAACAAGTGCCACTGTACGTATCAATCAGTACTCTGCTTCTGAATCTCTACTTATCCTATAAGAACAGTTCCAAAAACAGGAGCGGACTCAAAGTAGCTGCAGAAGCCTTAAATGAGAGAGCACTTATCCCAACCCGTGTTGGTAGCACGAGATGGGTGCCACATGTCGAAAGGGCACAGAAACAGCTCATTAATGGGTACGAACCTTTACTGTCACACCTACATCAGGTAATGTTCACTTTGTTTTATACTGTGTTTACATTTTCCAGCTTAAAATGTATTGTGAGACTACAGTAATATATTGAATCAATACCTCCTTTTATTTATAATTGAAAACTAATTAAATGCATTTATTTAATTATACTATTCCCAGTTGGAGGTACAAAGAGGGGTTACTGTCGAGGCTCAAGCAAAGGCCAAGAACTTCCGAAAGCAGCTATGCAGGAAAGACATTGTGCTATTTGCACATGTTTTGCTTGACACAGTTCAGCCATATGGTTCAGCTGCTTTCAAAAGTTTCATTCACTTCTCAACAGGCAAGTTCCACAGTGGCCGATGTTGCAGCAACCATTGATTCTGTAGCGGCAGTTCTGTCTGACTATGAAACAAAGTAAGGTTTTAATTATCTTTTAATTACAACTTAAGTCAAAAACTCTGATTTCCGTGTGTTTTGTGATAAATATCAAAGCCAATTTTAATTCATCTTGTTTGTTTTAATCATTTATCTCCTGACCAAAACTGAAGAAGAAATTTAAGTTTATTTTATTGTTTTTCTGAAGGAAGATGATACCTAAGCTGGAAGCCTTGCAAGGGGAAGCAGGCTTCAAAGGAGAACACCTAGTTGGACCTGAAAACATAGAAAATTCTACAGTGAAAATTCTTCAGGCTATCCAGTCCTCACTCAGTGGAAGATTTTCTGACATGCAAGATGGTATACTTCATGCTCTTAGGATATCCAGTTTTAAGTTTTGGCCTGCGAAGATAAACGAAACATAAGGTATTGTGAGAACATTTAATGTACAGTATTATGACAAAATAAAATGTATTGCTAATTTCAATATCCAACATTATGCTTCACTGTTACACCTAATTAAGTATTCATTGTTATTTTAAAAAGGGTTTGGCGATGAAGAGTTGCGTCTTCTTGCACATCAGTTTGAGCCAGCCCTAAAAGCTGAAAATGTAGCCTTGGACGAGCTACAAACCGAGTCTAATTTGTTGAAGAAAAGTGTGTGCAAGGCACTGTCTTCCACTTATACTGTACTTCCAATTAAATTATATATTGTACTGTACTCTAATTTACTCTATAATATAACATAACTATTAATGTAATCGTTTACTCAAATTTCGTTTTCATTTAGGTTGTTTTTTACTTTCAGGTACCGAACTATAAACCAGGCTAAATGGGAAGAAATACTTCCTTCATTGAATGATGAATTGTCCAGTATTTCCTCATTTATGGGCTTGTTACTGGCTATTCCAGCTAGTTCTGCAGAGGCAGAAAGGGGTTTCAGCAAGATGAAATGTATAAAGACAAAGTATCGTACATCTCTCAAAGAAGATCAAGTGACGGACCAAATGATCGTAATGATGCAATCATCTCCAATCAGTGAATATGATCCAATGCCAGCAATTCATTTGTGGAACAGTGGTGTAACAAGACGTTTCAAAAAATCTGCTGTTGATGATCTGTTACAAGAAGCATTAGATGAAGATCTACCATACAATGAAGACGATAACAGTGTAGTTGATGATTCTGACTCTTCAAATGATGAAATTGAATCCGATTCTGACTTCTGAATATTCCATGCAGAGATGTAGTTTTTCAACATAGTGTAAATCTAATTGCATGCTCCTCCACCCACTATTATGTAACCCTTTGCCCACCCTTAAAATAGAGTTTAACAGAACCGAAAGAAATGTGAAATACAGTTTCAGTCATGAAATATTGCACTTTTACCTACGCGCAGGCTTTGTAGATACATCGTAGCCTGAAATAAACAATCTAACCTGCGCGCAGGCTTCGTAGCCTGATATGAACAATCTAAGCATGGAGGTATAAAAATAGAAGGAGAAACAACCCTTTGTACTTAAACTGAGTTGCCGACACATTAAAAAAAACCCATTAACCTCGGTATCGCACATCATTTTCAATACCCTCAGGCAAGTATGCAAACGAACACATCCGAGGTCAACCATTCCTAGTTGGTCTGTCTGTCTCTTATACACATCTAGATGTGTATAAGAGACAGGTACAAAACGGTACCTACGAGCAGGCTACGAGTGGTTACGCGCAGATACAAAGCGATATTTCCTGCCTGTACTGTACTGTACAGTTTTAAGCTTTGTGTCAGTTCATGTTTTTGGTTAGTTGTATTTAATTTTACTTTCATTTGCAATTTCCTTTATAGATGCTTTAACAGAACAGAAAAAATTGTGAAGTACTGTAATATTAAACTTTGTGTCAGTTCATGTTTTTGGTTAGTTGTATTTAATTTTACATTCATTTGCAATTTCCTTATAGATGTTATCAGAACAGAAAAAAATTGTGAAGTACTGTTATTAAACTTTGTGTCAGTTCATGTTTTTGGTTAGTTGTATTTAAATTTACATTCATTTGCAATTTCCTTATAGATGTTATAACAGAACAGAAAAAATTGTGAAGTACTGTTATTAAACTTTGTGTCAGTTCATGTTTTTGGTTAGTTGTATTTAATTTTACATTCATTTGCAATTTCCTTATAGATGTTATAATAGAACAGAAAAAATTGTGAAGTACTGTTATTAAACTTTGTGTCAGTTCATGTTTTTGGTTAGTTGTATTTATGTTTACATTCATTTGCAATTTCCTTATGCTATAACAGAACAGAATGTGAAGTACTCACAGTATTAAAATTTGTGTCAGTTCATGTTTTTGGTTAGTTGTATTTATTTTTTTATGCATTTGCAATTTCCTTAAAGATGCTACTATATACGCATACTTGTACACATACAATTCATATTGTTTTTCCTGCATGAGGGAAAAAAAATGTCGCCGAAGAAAATACAGTCGGCTAGTAAAATAGTCTGCGGGCTAGTAGAATCTCTTGTAAAGTAGCCCAGTGGGCTAGCTACCAAAAAAAGTTAGGGCAAGCCCTGAGTAACCATAACCAATGAAGCTCATTAACTACAGTACTCAATCATATATATCCAAAAAAAATGAATTAGACAATGACATATTGGAATAAGGTGAGCGAAATCTAGTACATACAGTATGTATTTCCATTCAATCTTGATTGTGGATGTTGTACTATCATATGCATAATATGTCAATTCTAGAATAGGAAATTTCAAATGGTATGATAATGATATAGTAGGACTACTGATCTTACTATTTTTAAAGGGGCTTACAGTGAACATAAAAAAAAATACAGATCTCCTTCAAGGTTATGACCCAGAATTGAAAAGGCTTTGTGAACATTGTATGGATTAGATGGAAGAAAGAGGTTTTCCTTGAACTACCAATAAAAAGCCATGTATTATTCTATTCTTAAATTGTAATTCTTGTTGCTGTCCTACACATAGAACATACAAACTCGTATAATGCTCAGGTTATCCGTATCTTTGCTAAACTGTGGAGGGATGTCGCGGTCTAGCCCAATTATACAGTTCAGTAGTTACGTTATTTCACTCTAAACATAGAGAGTTTGCATTAAAATGACATGATATTATCAATTTCTGTCCACATAATACAGTTTTATATAACAAATCTGTGTAAATTTGTCCAACAATGGGCATTATGATAATGTAAAGTTTCTACAGTATGCATTAATATATGGGTAAAAATACATACTCTACTTATCAAAAAAAAAAAAAAAAAAAAAAAAAAAAAAAAAAAGGAAAAAAAAAAAAAAAAAAAAAAACAGATAGTGAAAAATATTAACAACATCAAGTTAGTTTAAAACCTAATTTAAAAGCAACATACTAATTGGTAGTTTAAAAAAAAAAAAAACAGATCAAATTTTATAGTAGAGTATAGTAGTTAGTTTTTGGTGATTGACAATTAAATCAACCAATCAATCAAATAAATACTTGTACCTTTAAAAACAATCAGTGGTAAAATATTAGACATTATTATGTACTGTAAACACATAATTAATAATAATTTAACTTCCCTCCCAATTTAGTAATAACAATTTGTAATTTTAGTAGCAATAATAATAAAAATTATTCTACTGTAGCAAGAGCCATAACAATAATATTCCACTCTTTATGCCGTAAATATTGCAGTTAATAATTAATAATAATCTCCAAATATTAGTATCAGCAACTAGTAATTTTAGTGGCAATAAACAACAATAACTATTATTTACAATAACAATAATAAAAATAATCTCCTTTTACACAGTGTAAAGTTGACATGCAAAAATAATCTTCTTGATGCAATATTCAACAGTACAAACAATAATGCAATGTAAATAAATTTGCTAATAGCGCATATAACGAAATCTCAATGAAATAAATCGGTATATTGAATATTAATTCTAATAGTAAATAAAAACGCGTAATTTTAATAGCAACCATAAAAACAATAAAAAATAGATTAGTAGCAATAGCATTAGCAATAACAAATAATATAGAGTACAATGATTCTACTCTTCGCATAATGCAAAAAAAATTCCAGGAAGCAAATTACAATACAAAAGAAGACAATAAATGTCCATTGCACGCATGAATAAGAATTTGGTACTGTATTTTAGGTTATATTAAGTTTAATACATGATTGACGGCAAGTACTTACTGCCATGACGATGGCCATGGATGATTCTGTGACGGTATCCATGGGCGACGAAACGAGCGGCGCCTTCAGGCTAATCCTCCTGGTCAATTTTGACGTTAAATCCTGCAGAAAGAAAGCATTAAAATATCATCTTACTTCTGTTTAAACATTAATTTCTCAAATTACTCTCTTCTTCACACAGGGTTGTTAATATCATCTGCATTTATACAGACAGGTACAGCAGGTGAACATTTTCTATACTGTACACAGTTTAGCAACTTTTAACTACTGTAGACACTCAGGCCTGGGAAAAAAAAATGTTTATGCCACCAACCATAAATAAAATTAAACAAACAAACAAAAATAATTATGAACCTTATGAAGGAAAGAGGATGGAGATTCTAGAACCGCAGCATCAGTTAACAATCTAGGGAGCTGGTCCTAGACACAAGGCAATCTGATGGCTACTGAGTGGAAAAATGCTATAGAGTGCTTGATGCTTGATGATGGAAGCACAAACGATCGTTATGTCTGGTAGGTATTGATTTCAATACCATCATGAACCTTCCTGCACCAGAACTTTAAAGCAAAAAATAATAAGCAATTTGTCCCCTTCTGACACACAAAGATGAAAAAGAAAGCAATGTAACCTCTCCTCAAAGCTCATCTGTCATCGATGTTGTTTAGAGCAAAACGAGTTGCTCTTCTATGGACTCCCTTCAAGCAGATCTGACAAAGTTTTTGTCCATGGAAACCAGGAGGATTGAGCATACTCCAGGCCAGGCAATACAAGGCATTTCCCCAGAGACAAAAATGCACTGGTCGGAGCATATCCAGCCACGCTCTAAACAAAACCAAGCATACGCTTAGCTTTGGAAACAATGGCATAGACATGGTCCACCCAGGTCAATTTTGAATTGAAAGTAACACCAAGGCTATTTACTGTAATGGTGGTCACCGGACTAATAAGAGAACCAGACAAAAAAATAGGAAGACAATTGTTTATTACGCGAGCGTGTGATATGTAGAACATTTGTCTTTAGAACGTTACAAGGCATGTGGTTAACTAAGTTGGTGCAGATCTGCTTAAAAGGTTGAGAGACTTGAGAAAAGGTTATAGGACTATAAATTAAGGTTCTTGATAAAATGCTTCCAGCACCAAATGTTATCTTTACACTGTAAAAACTTATCAGTTTTATTTTTTTTTTATTTTTTTCCCCCCTAAAATGCCTCTGCGACATTCATGATGCCTCCAACCGCTGGTCGTGCAGTCAAAACCTTTTTCCAGCCCTGTAATACAGTAGGCATACTCTATGCTGTGGTAGTGGAATTTCTTTGTAAAATGGAATGTGTTTTAATAGTAGGTTCATGGAATTTTTCTGTAGAATTGAAGGTTCATTTTCACAGGCATGCCTAGAGTACAGTGTGACTGTACAGTACAGTAGTTTTATATCAGGGAGTTGATTGGTCCTACGTTTTGACCGATGACCAATGGCTGATAGCCACTTGTCCGATAATGCACTACCTGTTTAGAGATATTTTGACCTAGTTTCTGCCTTATACATCATGGTCCTACTGTATACAGGAGCCTATTTTTCATTTTGAAAGATCAATTCAAAGGGCTGACATTTTGTTTTTTTTAAAAATAGCAACAATTTTTTTGTCATGCATCTAGATATCTAATTAACATTTGTTTCTTTAGTAGACTTTATGCCTAATTTTATGCAGCCTTTCCCTGGGAAAAGCCCCCGGTAACGGGTATGATTTTGCAAATTTTCTCAGACCAAAAACATCAATGTATCATTACTGTAGTATCAAAGTGAGGTCTACATTATATGGCCAATCAATCTTAAGGATTTACATCACATGATTAATCTATTTTTGAGGGATTAAATAAAGATCACAGGCTAATCAATACTTAAGATCGACATCACATGGCCAATTAATCTGATCTTAAGGATTTACATCACATGATCAATATACTGTAGGCTTATCTTAAAGCTAAATCAGATGTCTATCAAATCCTTTGATATACATCTGATGACCAATGAATGTTAAGGATTTACATCACATGACCAATGATGATTTAAATCAGACGTTGATCCAAATCTTCTGAATATAAATCCCATGGCAAATCAATTATATTAAGGGTTTAAAGTACATCACATGATCAATGTATTAATTTGGGACTAATCAATATATTGAAGATTGACATCCCATGGCCAATTAACTTGTGCAGAATCACATGATCAATTAATTTCCAGTAGCTTGAGGAGTCATCACTGACAATTATTATTTGCCAATTCTTTACTTGCAATCATACAAGCCTGCATGTTAACTTAGTTATGATAATGCTATTATGAGTAAACAGTATTCAAAAGATACTGACTGGTCTGTAACTATAGGCCTACTGTAAAAAAAAATGAAAACAGGATTCAAGCAAAGACAATTCACTGAATTTGGATTCCTGGTCACCTGACCTCCAGGTCAAAACAAACAAAAAATCAACATCAAAACCAACATTTAATTGGGTTCCTTGTAGATCCCTGTTCAATGCATAAGCCTATAATACATTCATCATTGAAGTTTAAATACAAATTTAAAGCTCAGATGTTTACATTATTAATTTTATGTAAAAAAAAAATACTGTGATAATGACATGCCCATATTTAGGTGTAATATGACATCATGACGCCAATATAAATGGGCACATCGCACAAATTTGTCATAAAATATGATAGTGTTGACACAGGATTTACTGAATTTTAAAACTCTGTTCACACTACAAAATTTTATGACAAAAAACTGTGATACGCCCATATTTGGGTGTAATGTGACATCATGACGCCAATTGGACACACACAAATTTGCCATCAAATTTAATACTGTAGTGTGAACAGAGATTAAGATTTAATTAATTTGAATACAAATATAAACTCCTGTTTACACTATCAACTTTTATGTGACAAAAAACTGTAATACACCCAAATCCGGGTGTACTGTACAGTATATGACATCATGATGCCAATACAAATGGGGCACACACAAGTTTGTCATGACATTTTTATTAATGTGTGGATAGAGCTACAGTATAGCATAAATGATTTAGTGAATTTAAAACTCTGTTCACAATCAAATATAAATTTAAAACTCTATTTACACTATCAAATAATATCAATTTAAAACTCTGTTCACACTATCAAATAATATCAATTTAAAACTCTGTTCACACTATCAAATAATATAAATTTAAAACTCTGTTCACACTATATAATATCAATTTAAAACTCTGTTCACACTATTAAATAATATCAATTTAAAACTCTGTTCACACTATCAAATAATATCAATTTAAACACTGTTACACACTATTAAATAATATCAATTTAAAACTCTGTTCACACTATCAAATAATATCAATTTAAAGCTCTGTTCACACTATTATATCAATTTAAAACTCTATTCACACTATCAAATAATATCAATTTAAAGCTCTGTTACACATTATTAAATAATATCAATTAAAAACTCTGTTCACACTACTAAATAATATCAATTTAAAACTCTGTTCACACTATTAAATAATATCAATTTAAAGCTCTGTTCACACTATTAAATAATATCAATTTAAAACTCTGTTTACACTATCATAATATCAATTTAAAACTCTGTTCACACTATTAAATAATATCAATTTAAAACTCTGTTCACACTATTAAACAATATCAATTTAAAGCTCTGTTCACACTATTAAATAATATCAATTTAAAACTCTGTTCACACTATTAAATAATATCAATTTAAAACTCTGTTCACACTATCAAATAATATCAATTTAAAGCTCTGTTACACACTATCAAATAATAGCAATTATTTTAATAATATTATTAAAATAATATATAATAATATTATTATTTTATTTTAACATTATTTTTTAACTGATGATCAGCATTCGGTCATAAAAAAAAAATTTAAAAAAAATTCTAATTTTAAATTCATCAATATGAACATGGCATTTTTATGACTATTAATATTAAGTGTGTGATGTGACAGATGCTTCATTGTAATATTACTATAACTTTCTTAAGGTAAAAAATACTGTAAGCATTCTGTGACCTTCATTTTCCTTTGACAACACAAGATTGCATTATATTATAAAGCACACAGAAGCCAAAGAACACAGTGCTGCAAGTAAAATACAAATTAATTTTACATGACCTTTGACCTATTATATAATTCTTGTTTCTATAGTAAACCATCCATGGATGTTTTAAATTAGATCCATATAGTAGAGTATAATGATACAGTATGCTAATAACAATATTTCAGAGCGCTACTGTACAAACATACAAAATTTGAATTTTAAATGTCAAACTGTCAATACAGAAATAATAGACTGGTTCTGACGAGAGCCCTAGTATCCGGATCGGGAGCTAACTGTTAGCGCTAACCGTTAGCACCTGTGTGAGAACGCCCGATCAGTTAACGCTAACCATTAGCAGTATCCGGATGCCGCTATCGGTTAGCAAGTTGAACGCGTTTCTATCATCAACCAATCACACGTACGCGTTTACAATTTCCAGTTTCTTATTGGCCAGTGATTCGATCATCATATTTTTGGTATCCGGATCGGGATTTTCTCGTATGAACGCACAGCAGCTAACGGTTAGCAGAATCCGGATCCTGCTAACTGTTAGCAGCCGTGTGAGCACAGCCAATAAGTTCTCCTTTTCCAAAATGAAGCCATACAGATTACATACAGTACTGTATCCAGCAATCTGTATAAAATCTATTGTTTCATCATACAGGAAATAAAGTGTCCTATTTTATTATAAATTTGTATTTCTTGTTTGAAAATTGGAAACAAAAGTATGTTAACTGGAAATAATGTAATTCTACAGTCTGTCATGTTACTTTACAGGTGTATATGAATCCATCATTGTATATAATTTCAGGAAAAATCCATCAGTCTGAATTTCACAATTGTACGGGCATGTAAAATCCAGCACAGAAGCAGTGATAATAGCAAATCAATGAAGACTATTTGACATTTACTTGTATGTAATATCAGACAACTTCTATTTTTAATAAATATTTATTTTTTAAACTTTTCATACGGTCTTAAAATATTAAGTCATTATTTTTTTTTTTTTTTTTTTGTGTAAAGAGAACATGGTATTGCTACAGTGCAGTAGATATTCATGACAAAATAATTTCACCTGACTTCATCAACTGCATGTTTTGGAACGTAACAACAGTAATTATATTTTTGGCTGTAGAAAAAAGTACAATATTTATCTTGATCAGCGGCTGTCCGTTGGGTTCGTGATGACATGATGGGATGGGCCTCCAATGTACAGCTAATCTGGCAGTAGACATTTTAGTGTACTCACTTCATTATAATTTTTTTGTTTCTTTGTGCCATTTGAACACTATTAATATTGTATGCACAGTTTTTTGTGTTATTTGGTTTGTAATCAGATTCTTGATTCTGATAATAAGTCGAAAAAGCTATGATAAACAGTTGCTAGCTCTGGTGGGGTGGAGAGGGGCGGGCGGTGTGCTCAGTAACGAGCAGGTTGTTGCTCAGTAACGAATCAGTATCACATGATAATGAGACGCAGTATAATATACTCTTATACTGAGTTCTATTTTGCAAATCTTTGGTTTACAATTTCAAAGAAATTAATTGAAAGAGTCCTGAATTTATCATAATTAAATCATGTTGCCGGGGAAACTGACATAACACGCTGCCAAATGGGATTGATCGCCTTCAGTTCCATGCACTGTACTATGTACACTTAAATTACAACATAAATGTAGGAATCTTTTTAGGGTGGACTACTTTACATCGTCAAATAATAATAAATAATCGTTCTTACCACATCGTCTGCAGCGAAGTCGATATAGCCTGGTAAGATGAGAAAATCGCTGTCAAGAAAAAAGAGATTCAATCATAGTTAGCATGTTTTACCCTTTTGGTTTCTATTTATTTAATTTTTGGCCCTTTCCAAAGATATTCCAATAGTGTACTTTAATCAAATAATTTAGCATTTATGTAGCACTCTTTACCAACGTCTCACAGCACTTTTTGCCCTGGTCATTAAATACCGAACCAATCATGCACAACGTGCAACCTCCTTCGTTCCCCTTGGGAGTATTCCTAGTAACGTGTGTAATCAGCACTACTAATTTATTCTGAATCATTCACCTCCTACCAGGTACCCATTTATACTCCTCGGTGAAGAGAGGCAAATGCAGATTAAGTGTCTTGCCCAAGTACACAACCAGTGTGACGAGCATCGGTATCAAACCCTCGACCTTCCGATGGAATGTCCAACGCCTTATACGCTGCACCATACATTTCCACATTACTAATGTAGCAACCATTCACAAGACAAACATAAATAAGATGCTTTGCATTAAGCCTTACTTTGTGTCTTAGGGAGTGGGGTGGCTTTTGGTCGTGAGAAAAAAAAAATCGAAGAAAAAATTGTGAGTGAAAAAATCCTGTCTCGTGACAGGAACAGAACCAAGGATTTTGGGATTTGAAGGCAGGCAACCGCCAAGTTGTACTCAACGCGTGTGTGAAGCACAAAAGGTCACTGAAATGAAATTAATTTATGCACTGCAGATCCTTTATAGGCTTCAGTGTTCAGCTCACACTTATTCAAACAAACACAAAATGTTGGAGTAGTGTTTTGCCATTTTGTTACTACATGTACAGGTATCTCTCCTCCAGTGAGTTTTAAACCAGGGTGAACTAATTGTATTGTTGGGCAATATAGTGTGTTATTAATTAGGTTCAACTCTGAACATAAAATTTGAGACAAACAAAAAGAGTAAAGTTTGTTGCCTTTACTGAAAATCATTAAATTAAAATTACTTAGGCCTATTCATCATAGTCTACTCTTTTTTTGTAAAAAGACAACTGTAGGCCTACATGTTTTATGGAATGACAATAACATTTAATGCTCACAAATGACAATAACATTTAATGCTCACAAGTTTCAGAAAGTAAAATAACAAAGCAATCTCATTTTGTTAATTACCACTACAGAAGTTTTACATAGTTAGTAAGCCTCTGGTTTAAATTGGCATTGTTTGGTCGTCTGATGAATATGAAAGATCAAAGCATGATGGGTAATATTATGTACTCTAAGGTTCATCGTTAATGAAGTCCACTGTGTGGACAAAAGCTACAGCTAATAATTATATTACAGTTATACCACATTCAGACTAGCATCGCATTGCGATCTGTTGTAGCAATTGCGACACCCAATCGCAAAGTAAAATCATGTGTGAAAGCTCACCAATAGCAGTCGATATGTAATCGATATCGCAATTGTTACCCGTTGCGATTGGGTGTTACAATCTTACTCCCGATTACCACGGAATCTGATCGCAACGAATCACAACGAATTCCACAGGCACTGCTTGGCTGAGGTCGGGCAACATAGGCCTAGCCACCGGAGGCCTAGGCCCAAGAATGTAAAGTTTGTTTGTGTTGGTCTGAATGCGTTCGTTGATTGCGATAGGGAGTAATCAGTTTTGGATTACCACCGATTACATTGCAACCAATCGCAAGAGAGGGTAGTCTGAATGGGTTATTAGTCTAAGTTTAAGATTTGTAATTTTGCATAACTTTAATAAAATACAAGTGCTACTATAGGCCTACTTTAGTTGAGATTTAACTAATGCAGTGAAGCCAGAATGCTTTCCTTTTGGTTGAGATGACATCAAAATATTTGGCTATACTGTACATTATAAAAACACATCATAAACAATGGGGCTGAAATTTATTAAAAATTCAGAACAAAATAAATTGAAGGGCAAGGTTAAAAATGTCAAATGAAGTTTTAATTCTTTTAAATAGAAAAACCAACAAATCCTGTATCATACAGTATTTGCAGTACAGTAGGTGTGGCAATATACTGTCTCAAATTAATCATTTTCTATGTTCGAAAAGTGTGTAAAAATAAGAAAATTTTTAGCCTAAAATCGGCAAACAAAAATAGAAATACTGTACTGAGCCTGAACAATAGTGTATTACTGGTTAGTTCCTAAAAAAAAAAGCTTTCATCTGAATTGCCGATTACGTGACAAGAGACAGGTGACCTGGATTAACAATGTGATGTGTAAACATAGACGTCAAAAATTTACAGTATACCTGTCATCATTGTGGTATGCTTCTTGAAAACAACAAAGTTGTCAAACATTAATAATTTGTATATCTCTATATCTCTACCAACTATGAAACTGCTAACCTTTATGATTAGTTTGTTACAAAGTTTATTTTACACAATGGGACATCAAGTGCCAATGTTTACTCTAAAATGTTCTGTTATCATAATTCTAGAATTCTGTTTGCTTTGTAATGCATTGGACAATTGACGTTTACTATATAAAATGTTCTGTTATCATAATTTTAGAATTCTCTTTGTTTTGAAATGTATTGGTACATCGGCAAAATTAGATAGATTTGACAATCACAGTTTTGCGGGCCTAGACAGTCTTTGGAGTGGCACATGGCTCAAAGAATTGCTTACAAAAATAATTGGTTACTATAGTAAGAGAGAGTGGGGTTAGTTGGAACAAAATTTACAAAAATGTCCATAATTCTATAACTCTTTATAATACATGATTAAACTACATCAATAGAAGTATATACATAATGTATGTTTCATAAAAAAAGCCAAAAAAATGTTTATTTTTTGTTGATGATTGCTCGTATAATTGACACAGGAACACGCCCCCTCAGGAGTTCCGACTTACTGTACCCCATTTATGGGGTTATCTGCGCTGATGATTAACTAGCTTCAATTTGTGTAGAAAATCGCTAGGAAAATAGGTGTGCAAAATCGTAACTGCTTATTGGTTGTGTTGGGTTTTTAAAAAATTATGCGTTGTTATATATTAATATGCAGATTAAAGATCAAAGAAAGGTTACGCATTTGTTTTGTTTTCATTCATCTTTAATTTCACTGTAGCTGATGTTTGAAATTTATATTCAAATATAACCTCTTTTTTTAGCAGAAATGTAAATGTGACTTTCTAAAGATATAACCCTGTTGTCAGATAAGTAATTAATTTCTTTGACCAAATATGAAGGAATTTGGCAGACTGCCAAGTGATGTTTATAAGACTTCCTAAAGATATAACTCTATAATTGTCAGATAGATAAAGTAATAAATTTTTTGACAAAATATGAAAGAATTTGACTGCCAAGTGATGCTGGGAAGTCAGCCACCTACCCATAACCACAGTGCTCTGCAGTATACTAGGCATCGCTAAAGGTTCATCAATATGCATAGTTAAAAAGGTCACAACCACTATAATACAATCCCTATGAGCCAGATTTCCACTTAAACATACACTTTTAAAAAGTTATATAAAAATCAAACACTAGCTTAAATTTAATCCAATAAACTTTATTTAAATAACATTTAAATGTTCGAGAATAAACTTGCATCACTATCATTTGGATCCAAGCAAGATGATTTTCTTTTTAACATAGGGCCTAGGGCTAGGCCCCTACCTACTGTCACGGCACCAGTGTGACCCTATAGTGTTCGAGAAATACAATGAGATCCAGACACCATCTAAAGTTGATCATAAAAGGGTTTTATTTGGTCTAAATGCCTGCCCACAAGACCCAGCTTGCTCACACCGGTCCACCGAGACTCGTCTCTCCCTCTTTCCTTATCCTCACGGGTGGCCCACAAGAATCCCTTGGCGGGACCATCCCATAACTGTATTAAAGTTGAAAGGTTACATAATTTCCCAAAATGTCAGATTTCTGGCATAATTTTTACGCAGAGGATATATTTCCCACGCTGGCCTCACTAAAATATATTATAATAGTATACAGTCTGGAGTTATTCTTCGGAACTCGACATGCTGTAGGCCTAGGCCTAGATCATAAATAATATACTGTAGGCTAGCAAACTAAGTTCAAGGTTTGATTTAAGCAACATCAATCCGAGCCCTTGCATAATGCTTGCTACACAAACACACTAGGCCTACATTGCATTTCATCATCAGATTTTCGTACGTATCGTCGTAAACCACGACCTTAAAAACATATTTCATTGACATTTGTTTGAGGGCGAATTAACGTTGATAGGCCTATATATATTTTACACTAACAAGTACATCTGTGATAAACTGTGGCTAAATAAGCGGCCTACATTCTAGGCCCTAGCCTAGTAACTATGCCTAGGCCTAGGCTAGTTTACGTTACTTACTTATATGTAAGGCCCTCCTCGAGGAAAAGCTCAGCAGCTGTTACCCCGTCTTTTGTGGGCGGTGTTTTACTGCCGCGTGTGCCATTTGCCAGGCTACATTCTGCCATTTCCCGAAACGATTTACTGGAATGTTTCCTAAACGAACACCGGGGTTTTTTTTTTTTAGCTGTGTTGATTCACGCTACCAGATTAATGGACGAGGTTGTTTGTTTAATCAAACCTGTCGCAAGTATGTTTCAAAAAGTGTGCAACATAAAATAAAATCGATTGTGCAACCAACCATCAACAACAACAATACAACATTGACCATGAGGATCTCAAGAGGATTTTTGTGAAGATCGACGAGGTCCCAATGATTGAGGGCGTACTCCAAAATTATCAATGATATTATTACAATAAATTATGATTTTTTTTATATAATTTTAAAACTTTTTAACTTAACAAATGTTTCATTAACAAATTACATAATTATATTAGGATCTTAGTCAACTGCAGGATATATACCTCCTTTAAAGAAATTATAAAAATAAACTAAAAATGAATCTCAAAAATGATTTGGTCAATTATATGGATTAAATAATATTGAGAATTAAATAAGACATACCGTCAGGTCAAAGTTAAGTTTTCACTGACTTTAGGCCTACAGATATTTCACTGAGGAAATCCTTAAAATTGATTACAGCAAATGTACTTGAATCATTATGATTTTTTTTCAATTGAAAATAATATTATACATCAATCATGCTGTAGACATTTTGAATTTTGTTTTCAATATTTTAGAGACAATAGGATTATTAGTTTTACCATAGACGCTCTCATTAAAATATCCCCAATTGATGAGAAGTTAATAATATTAGGCCTATTTATTATTTCAGAAAAATCAAATAGGATTAGTTTTAAGTGGGATTATAGGTCAACACAATATGTAATACCGTACTCATTAGAGCCCGTAACAAGTACTGTGGTGGTTATTAATAAATATTCCTAAAACATGATATTCGAATACCTATCACCTACCAAAAGTCATATTCTACATAGTCAACCCACACCCACACACACACACACACACACACACACAACAACGTATTACTTATTATAAGATAGGCCTAACCATGATTATCAACGCCAGTCTAAAAGAGAAGAGATAATATTGTGTGTTCGCAATGTCTCAACAATAATTTAAAATCGGTAGTTCTCAACTAAACATGGAGCCGCGGATTCTTTATGGGTCTGCGTAAAGTCTGTGGCTCCGCGAACACATTGGGGTCCGCTAGATCTCTACCAATTTTTCATGATTCCATTATTTTTCTTTTATTACAATAGCGTGATAAATACCTTAATGCTAATAATGCCTTAACGGTAATGAAATAGACCCTTTGAAACTGGCAGACTTCGTTCACTGTAAAACTGTTTTGATTGGCATTATATTTTAATTAACAATAATTATTGCTCAATATTTTTATATACATGTGGTTTTTTTTTTTTTAATGATGTTGTCATCATTTTAAATTAAAGTGACATGTATGGTAATAGTATATATTATGTGATATACTTTTATGAGTTATTTTACTTTAAGGTAATTTTTGAGTACCGGTAGTTTAGATGTATAGGTATCTTTTTAAACTTGAATTTTGTAAACTCTGGACGCACCGTCGTGTAGACAAGTGCCGCTGTATCATTATTTGTATAATCAATTGAAATTTAACTTTGTATTATACAGATTGCATGTTAATCACGAAGCAGTTTTCTTTATGTTTATGTTGGAATAACAATATACAATTTAAGTATTATCTCCAAACAGTGCAAAGGGAGACTTACCAGATAGTGATTTGGTTCAATTTTTAGGAATCCTGTCTCTGCATGTTTGTGTTCGCTTGTGTTTGTTTGTTTTTTTTTTTCTTTCATTGTGCGTGTTTTGCAATGTAACCGGTTGTATTTCTTTGAGGCATAATAAATGAAATGAAAATGAAAAAAACAAAATAATTGCTGATCTGTAAGAATCTATTAGGCCTATATTTGCTTTTTATGTGTTTTATGTAAAGATGCTTAGTATAGGCATGGAGGAAAGAAACAGTTTTTTTTCCTTATGGTATTATAGAGCCACTTGAATGACAATCGTCAGGTAACGAAAATCTTGTTTGTATGTTTTGTTTTGTAAAGATTTTACCTTGATATTGAAGTAAAAAAAAATATCAGTTAGAGCTCCTTGAATTTAAAGGAAATGTTAAAAATGATTGGATGGATTAAAAATTACATTTTTTATTTTTGAATCTGACAGTGCCCTCTCCGGCCATCTAGAAGTACCATAGACATAATGTTGTACCTTAGCCCTAACCTTAGTAGGGATGTGGCGGTAATATATCGAACCCCTATTTGTAAATTTTTTTCTGACTCCCTTCTATTCTGAATTCTAAGTTCCGCCACTGTTTAATGTTTTACGTTTTGTTCGCGGATCTATTTATAAACTTATTGGTGGAATATCAACCATGAGTAGCTTTAAATTTTACAATAGGCTTATTTAAAAAAAAAAAAAAAAAAAGAAAGAAAGAAAAATGAGGCATAAAAGAATATTACATTCTAATTTTAAGTCTGACAGTGCCATTTCCGGCCATCTATAAGTGTCTATAGACATAAAAAAAAAATTCCGTACCTCATTCGCACATTATGGTTGGGCTGACGTGGTATTTGATTTCGAATTCCAGGATCCGCCACTGTTTAATATTGTACTTTTGAGGAGAATCATATCATCTTCTATCTATAATCTTACTGTTAGAATATCGACAATGAGTAATACTTAGACATAGGGGTCGTGAAGACTACTGACATTTCCAGAGGGGTCTGCGGATTGAAAAAAGGTTGGGAATCATTGATTTAAACTTGGGGGTATAAGTTTTAAATAATATTCCTTTTTAAACTTTTTTAGTTTCTTGGTTAGAGACAAGTTTAGAATTCCGCCCTCTATTGATCTACTGCGCGTTCGCTTGAACGTTTCTGCACAAATTGTCCCTGTCCCGTTCACTGTTTTGCCTCATGATAATTACCTAAAAGTACTGTTCAAAAGTAGTTTCCTTTGGGATAGATTTTGTTGACAATCGAATTCAGTAATTAGTATTCTATACTAAAAGCCATACAATCGTATCGAGCTGGCTTAGCTTATTCTCAAATACATTAGTGAATTTCGTGAAATGGTTATTGCCATTCTTAAGACACATTTCCCAAGACCATAACATGTTTCAGTGCTGCGATTAATTATATTACTTTATTCAAAAATGACTAATATTTCACAATCCACAAACGGTAACGCGTCTCAAAAATAGGACGCCCAGCAATTACGGGAGGAACCCTTACTTCAGGTACTCAGGTGGCGCTAGCGGGGGTGGGGGGGAGCGAACCCCCGTCAGGCAGAGCTGCCACAACCCCCCCCCCCCCTGTCGTCGGGGGAGAAAAGCACAATTCGTCGGGAAAAACAATGTATATGTATTTTTTTACATATATTATTAGTAGAACATCTTGAGCGGCGCCCGACCACGCCCACATTTTTTTATCAGGGATATATACAAAGACGTATGCTGGCAATCAATCTCTCGGGTTTTGTTTATAGGGGCTGTAACATTAGTTAGGATGAGGGCTTCGCTTTTATTATAAGGCTATGTTCAGACACAACGAGATAAGTTAGCGTAACGTTAATCCAGGGGCGTGAGCTTACGAGAGTCATGCATCAATGATTTCGAACTCTGCCAGGATTTAACCAATCACAATAAGCCTAGATGTAAACAGGAAATAAAATGCGTGATTACGAATTTCGCACCAATATTTATGCTAGCGTTCGTTAATTGGCCAGTCTGGACATCTCGCTAGTTACGCCGCTGATGGACGCACACCAGGAGCTAGATATTCCTGGCGTATCTCTCAGGTCTGAACGTAGCCAAAGCCGAAAGCGCAGCCGGGCACTCGCTGCGCCCGACGGTCGTCGGCCGACGCGATTCTATAAAGGCCAACTCAGACAGCGTGAGCCGACGCAGCCCGACGCGATTTGTTGTCGCATCGGGTCTGTGTGAGTTGAACGCAGACACGATGGTGTGCGTCGGGGGCAGTCGCGTAGTAGAATATTAAACGTGTTTAATATTTCTCACGACGGCTTAAGACTGTCCACGACGATAAATCGGGTCGGGCTGCGTCGGCCGACGCTGTCTGAGTTGGCCTTAAAGAACGCAGAGCGACTCGACGCGCGTGCAACGGATCGTTTTTTTAAGACGATATCCGTTGAGACTGCCACTGGCAATTAGCAGACGGCAGCCTCGTGTCGACGTCTAGCGCTCACGCAGGGAGTGGAGTTGGATTCGTCGTGCGACGGTCGTATGAAATTCGTACGACGCAGTTAGTGGCCGGCTTTGCAGTCATTTTTGTATTTCCTTTTGTAACATCTTCTCCATTTATTACTTTTTTTTTATAAAAGTTAATGCTTTACCTAATTAGGATAAGGCTTCAGGGTGAATTCAACTCCAAATAACGGAAATCTCTTTTTCCGCAACATTCCTATATAGACACCAATTGTTCTTGACGAATTAACGACCAGTGATTAATGTGATACGATACGTCCTCATCCCTTGTATATCCAAATTGACAAGAGATACAGTAAATTACTATAGGTCTATGCAGGGATCTCTGAAGAAATTTGGACACATATAACCTGTGCTGTACGTAAGCTCATGCGTAAATGTTTAAATACGTAAGGTAAGGTAGGCCTAAGTAATATTATATATTTTTTTTTAAATTGATATTAATGTGATGATGGATTTTTTTAACAATTACTTTTAACTACAATTACAACTGATAAAACGCCCTCATCCGATGGACGAGAACTTCCCTTTAATGCAATTGTGTTTACATTGTAATGCGCATCTTCAGCGGCCGTGCGATCAACATGTTAATGAGACAACCAAACCAACCAGGAACCAGCGACGATAATGCTCTATCCAGAAATATCAATAATTTTTACCTAAAGCGTACTGACAAAACTCGACTACATGCAATCAAGATGGATTTTTTAGTAATGATTAATGGCTTGAGTGCGGCACCTAGCTTTTCGTGAAGACGATTTAATGTGAGTAGCGATAGGAAGAACTATTTGCTTTTCCCCGTGTCATTCAGATAACATAGTTTATTTTTTTTCATCAAGTGGAAAACTTTACACTGTATCATATTCATAATTTTACTGTGATCAATTCTAAAATTGAGGAATTATTCGTAAAGATATCACTCTCCCAACTGGAAACAGGTAATTTTATTCCATTTAGTTTATTAATTGAATCGAAATCGGATTACGAGTAATGTAGACGTGTTATTCGGGCACTGCCGATAATCGTAGAAAGTAATAACGTAAGGCCTAGGGGTGATGTAACATTTATTACGAATGAAAAGATATGTTACTCAATGGCCTATTGGTTTGTTTAAATATAAGGGAAAAGGTGGGTGCCAATTAAAACTGCTTTTATATCCATTGGAAAGTCAAAAGTTTGAACTACTACTGTGTATGTATTTGATTCAAATTTAGGGGATGAAGGTTTTGAAAACATTTGAAATATGACAAAGACTAAGATATTGAACTCTCGCCTTAAAGCCATGCCCCGGAGGAAGACCATACATTAGCAGTTAATGAGATTCAGACTTAGAAATTAAAACTGGGGTGAAAAAATGAAAAATGGTAGTTACGCCCCTTTTGTACAACATATAAAAAAGACGTGTTTTCCTCCGGAGCCAGGATTTAATGAAGGTTTTTGAGACCTCCTCCAGACCAAAGTGGAAGCAATAATTGTTAACACACACTGCAAAACGTGCCATCTTATTATGAGAACCTGTACTTTACGGAGACTTATCTGAATTTGTATAATAGTAGTAAAAAACCATTGAATTAATGCAAAACTAGGAGAGTAATCAATAACATTTCAAGATGATATACCATTGAACTTAGCATTAGTAATACACACGCTATATTGCGTTTTTCTACGACCAAAAAAGTTCAGTTTTTTTCTGCATATAAAGAGAACATATTGTCGATTAACCATTTTACTGCGCGTTTCGAGTATTATAACTAACTTTTTTGAACTTCTGGCTTATAATGGACTAAATTAATAGTAGTGTCATCATTATAATATATAGGAGCGCAGTATAGTTACCGTATATCTAGGCTGACATATCCTTAATATAAATTACAATATAGTACCTGGCCTAAATATTGTCCCGAGAGGCACCATTTGTGGATTCAGAGAGCCTGTTTTCAACACTGATTCACATTAAGGTTGCTTGAATTTCAAACCCAGTCGATACTGTTGACTACATACGTACGTTCAAGATTTTTGTATTGTGGTTGGCATTGAGAAATGCTTCTGAAAATCAATAAGCACCATTCCTATGTAAAGACTACCAGAAAGACTGGATTAAACTTGGTCAGTAAGGTTATAATCAGGCCAGAAGTAGTTGAATAAGACTCGTCTCGCTGAACGCAGATTGAGATTTGAAAAGCTAAAATTCTAGGAAAAAATGACGAACCAATTCTTTGAATTCAGACCTTCGTCTCGCCGAACTCAGATTGAGATTTGAAAAGCTAACATTCTGAGAATATTTGATGAACTTTTTTGAATTCAGAACTTATACTATAGATGGGAAGGTTAATGAGAGATGGGAAATAATTGGCTTCATGATATTCAAACCTGACAAAAAATAGATAAGGTTGAGTGCTATAAACTCTGTGCTAGTATGTTCTTAACCATTTTGGAACATAATCTGGTGAGACCGAGGAGAGATTTAAAGAAAATATTCTTATTAGTAAAGTTAGAGCCCATCGTACTAAACAAGCCGATACATGAATGAAGATGTTTAACCACTGTAGAGGGGAAACCTGTAAAATAAAAATGATAATGTTCACATAATTGCATTACAAATACAAGAGGAACGTCATTAAAAAATCCTAACTTTGCTATTCTTATTCTTCTTCTAAGCTATCATTGAAAACATATAATTTAATTACCCTTTTTTGACAACACTTTTATTCATTTCATCATAGTATAAACAGACTTTTGTATTGCATTTTATTTTTAATAGTAAAGAATTGTAAATCTTTAAAAAGTCACTAGAAATTTAAAGTAAAAAAGTTTCCGACATAAAATCTGCCACGAGTGCTTGTAAAATCTGGGAACAGAAATTCAGTGATATAAAAAATATTACTTTATGAGCAGACACCAAATTGACAGAAAACTGAATATCATAATGGAGTAATAAATACTCTTAATAGTAAAGCAGAAGAATTATGCGAGTGAGAATAAAGTTGTCCCAAACGGGAGCAGAAACCGATTCTTCAATTTTGGCAGACTCCTTTTTTTAATGGACCATTTAACTAGCTGATTTGACTCAGAATTGGTAACAATATTTCACACTCTTTGTACGTGCGTTCAACAGCGGAAACTCTTTTAGCATTGGAGCGTAACAGAGATCAATTTGTTTTATCGGGTTTGGCCAGACACCTTCCAAACCAAACCAAACTTTTCAAATTTAACCTCTCATTATAGGCCTAGTCTTGTTCGCTTAGGTGCCGTTTTTTTTTTTTTTTTTAATCCTATAACGTTTCCTTTTGATTCTTGTTTGTTCGCTATTAGTTTTATTTATCTTTTGTCCTTTATGAGAATTCAGTTTCATTTACTCTACTGTAAAGCTTAGTGCTTTAATGACTATATGTCTGTTTTTTGGTGTTTTTATTTTCTTATATGCAGCATTCTACTAAAGGATTTTGTAAGTAATTCATCAAGCCAGTATTTTAATACACAAAATACCCAAATTACCTCGTTTATGTCTGTAGGCCTCGGGGTTCATTATATTATAAACATACAATCATGTTACTGTTACGTTACAAAATAAAAGAAACACAAACGAATAGGCTTTACAGAATCTTTATTTTTTCTACAAAATAAATAGAATATTACTTGTATATTTTTCCTCAGTTAGTAGATACATTAATTCTTTTTTTGTTATTTAATGGTTATTGATTTTTACCTAAGGCAGTGCGTGCTTCTATTGTTAAAAGCATATATAGCTAGACATTATTAAAAATAATATTGTGCTTATTATATCGCCATATAATTTTCTTTAATATTTAGTTTTCGTCTTTGCATGCATGATATGCCTCTTATTTCATTCGCATTGAAAATCAAAAATGAAAATATTGTGTCTTATCTTATTTGATAATTAACTTGTAGGCTTTGTTTCAATTCCTGTTTTTCTGTTTCTTATTTCATTATCGTGCTGAAAGTCTTAATTGAAACTATTATGTTTGCTGTAATTTGATTTGCTGATCAACGACTAAGGCTCTGTTGCTGTTTTTCATTCTATTGGTGTTTGCTGGGTAGATTAGCAAGTAAACTATGGCAAGTGTAAATGTAATTCTATAAAAGCACTGGTATCGTGTCTCTATATTGGCGTCGAAAACATCTTTGCTAAATAAAGTTTCACCAGTACTTTGTAGATCTGCTTGCCCGGGACTAATAATAGTGGCATATCTAGGAGTCTTCTCTTACGGGGGCTGATGGGTGCAAAAGTCAAGTGGAAGGAGATCGACGATTAGGTAAGGGGCGCTAAAATAAGGGTATATGAGGTGATATTTTTTATCTTCTTGAGCACGATTTTTTGTTTAGGCCTACAAATTTTTAATGCGAGGGGACGCGAGACTTTTGGCGGAAGGGAGCGTGTGCACCCCATAGATACGCTACTGCTAACTAAATGGGATTACGTGTTTGAGATTCTCTGAGTTAATCAGGTGCTGAGATTTTTGTTCTCATTACTATCACAAGGATAGCTAGTCATAAATTGCTTCAGGGCCCTGTAGACAAATTGGAGATTAATATTTGTTTGTACTCATGTGTTTGTACTCGGTATTCATTAGGTGGTACGATATTAATACAGTGAGGTTTATCATAAAAATAAAATAATTTTCTTGTAAGGATAATTAGTAGGTAGTGTGGTTTATCAAAAAAAAAATCTTCTATGAAGTCATTAATAAATCAAAATATCTTGTCCTATTTAAACATACATACATACACAAACACACACACACACAGGGCCCCAGAGGTTTAGAACAAATAGTTTTAGTCAAATGAAACTAATTGAGTTAGTCCTAAACTGACCTAATAATCACAAGTCTTCAATACACGCAACTTTCGAATACGCTTCAGTGCACTTAATGAGATATATATCAGGATATTTTTTACAAAGTATTTTGCTCTGATACTTGACATTCATGTCAAGAATCATATCATTATATAATGTGTAGCGCCTATGATTCACCATCACAAGTCTATGGTGTGGTATATATGTAATGGCCGACTACTTGGATCAATCCCAGCTAGCGTTTTTACGTTATGATAACGTCACTGTTTTGTATTTAAAAAAGTATAACCATGGATACGCATGTAAGTATCAAATTTATCTTTATTGTCACATAAAAGGTTTACATGAAATTCTTTTTCCAGTTTTCAACATACACATGAATAAACTTAAATATGTAGTTAAATGGTGTTAAAATACTCCATTTAATATTTAGAACGTCATTCTATTACTAAATAACGTTTAAACGTTGTTGTGGCAACGTTATTTTCTTTTGACATACATAACCACAACGTATGAGAATGTTTTGTATTTGCTAGGATAATTTTATCCGTAATTATCAAAATACAGGCACATGTTGTTTATTTTAATTTGAAAGGATTAGTTTATCGTTCCATCAGTGATATTAAAAAAAATTAATTTAAAAGCTATCTTGATGATCTATTACTAAATAACGTTTAAACGTTGTTGTGACAACGTTATTTTCTGTTGGCATACACAACCACAACGCATGAGAACGTTTTGTATTTTCTAGGATAATTTTATCCATAATTATCAGATACAGGTTCAGGTACATGTGTGTTCATTTAATTTAAAATTTGAATTCGTTCCATCAGTGATATTTAAAAAAATAATAAATTTAAAAGCTATCTTGATTAGCTACCGGTACATCTGTGTTGACTTCACCCGTCTTCTTAGAGTCATACTTGAACGAAACAACAAAATTGGATGACTAAATGATTGATTATCTCATTTATTTGTGACTTGATTTATTGATAATGATTGATAGATCTACTTTAAAAAGTATTTTTCATTAATACAGGCCTCCTCTAATTAATTTAAGACTTCTCAAGTAAAAGGCCACCTCTAATTATGACCGCCTTTCTGCGACCCAAGTCAGCACCTATATATTTTATATTTATAATAATATGGGTTTTCTAATTAAAAAAATCCATAGGTGTTAAAGCCCAAGGAAACTCTGATCCACGAAGTGGTCTAATTAAAGTTCTCCAATGAAAGAATATCTTAGTACCACATTTCTGCGGCCCTAATAAGCACTTATATATTTTATATATTTATAATAATGTGGTTTTTTTTTCTAAAAAGACCATAAAAACTCCATAATGTTCCATAATTCTAATTATAAAGGTAGGAAAAAACCCATAATTTAGCAGCGTCATTGCAGATGACGCAGAATTTCGTATGGGCGTGGTACGTGGCTACCTAAGCCGCCGTGTAAAGAGACGTCTGTAATTACCATCACTCCACAGCGACAGTCTGGCTAAAATTAACCATAAATAGCATCGGAGTAACCTCCCACTCTCCCGAAAAATGTTTTTTTGAAGTATACACGAGCCAAATGTGTACACTAGGAGACCTCCATTTTAAGTCCTTATCCGAGAAGTCTTGGTTCTACTATCTAAACTTTGGGCAGGGAGCGCCCGGCTCGAACCAGCGCCGATGTTGTAGACTGTAGTTAGCGGCCACTCGACTCGCCATTGTTAAATAATATTTTGGTTCCTGGAAGTCGTTCCTTTTCTTTTCAGAACCAACTACATTTGTCAAGGCAAGGAGGTATTATAACTCAAGGCTCCAGACATGTAAAAAGCAATATAAGGCAGATAAAACTAACTTAACATTTGCATACAAATCGCGAGTTTATTCGATAAATCAGTACTTCTATTCATATCTTGTAGAAACTACAACCTCATTGCATTGGTGTAGAACATAAGTCTAAGGAGTAATGAAAGAAATACGTTATGCCTAGAGTTATCGCATAATTATTATGCTTTTTGTTTTGTTATGTTCGTAGCTTTATTGTTTGGACTCACTCAAACAATGTTTACATAATCATTCCCTCTGACATTTTTATTGATTTACTATCTAAATTATCCTAGTTTCCGTTTAGCAACTCGTCATGAGTGCTTTTATGAGTTATGATAAGGCACATGGGTCATTTACTGTCAATAGAGAATATTACTTTCTTGTGTGATATGACAGTTGACAATAAAACACATAGCTAATATAATTCATATATAGGCTGTAAGGACATGAGACATGAGACATGAAAAGATAGAAATACACAACGAGAAAAAATTTGGTTTCCATAAAATCGTTACACGCTATCGCCGCCTCCTTTGGCGATGCTGATTGGTCAGTCGAATTATAGGAGCGTTCCCGATTGTGTCGGGGACATCTACGCAGTGCAACCTGTATTGACATTGTAGCGATAGTATGGAAACAAAGCTGTACCAGTATTGCGACTATTGGTTCAATTTTCTTGTATTTATAATGCGCATTTCCCTTCGCAAAGAGTTCGTTATTAAACTCTTGTGGTTGATATCACAACGCATTGAGAATATCCCACGCAGAATATGAATATAATATAGGTACAGGCAGTCTAAAGCCGGGCACTCAATGCGCCCGACGGCCATTGTCCGGCGCAATTAATGAAGAGAACGCAACGCCAGGATGCGCGCACAACGGACAGTTTTCAATGAAGATCTCAGACTGCCAGTTAAAATCAGCAGACGGCGTCGCGTCGTCTGACACTTACAGTAAGCGGAGCTGGCAGTGAGTTGCAACTAACAGAGTACAGCAAACCAAAGATTTGTGAAAGTAAATAAACAGGTTAGCCAAACAAGTGAGTATTACTCTAAGTGATCAAATTACAAGATTAAAAAATGAAATTTAAAATGCATTTAATCTCATTTGGGAGATAATTTCAGAGTCTATGCAGCAGAACGAAAAAAAAATCAATACTTCAATTTCTTATGACGTGGTGAAATATAATGTAATGGAAATGACAATTTTTGAAGTATCGTGCTGGAATACATCGTTCAGCCACATCAAGTCTGTGTTTCAAGAAACCCAGATACATATTGTGCTGGAATCATCACATTTTGTAAACATCAATAAAGGTATTGATACACAATTCTATTTACGGCAACCAATGGGGCTCTCTGGTTAAAGAAGTTGAGTATGTGCAAGGTTGACATAGAGGGACTAAATGCCTACTCATACAGCGTCGTACGACGGAACCCTGGCCCGTAGCTTGGGGGAGGGATTAAGAGGTTACGACGAACCGCCCAAAAACTGGAGAAGGTCCGCATTTAAAACGATAGTAGATATATTTACAATGTTCTCCAAAGTATCGGAGATCATCAAGCCAGAAGTATTTCAAGTCGGCATTTCCCAGTTAACAATATTAATTGTTTCCAAAGGGTCCACTTTCTACCGAAACGAACCGCCCACAAATTAAGTCACACTACGGGCCTGCGCAACCCAACACGATTTGCTGTCGCGCCGAAAAAATATTAAACATGTTTTATATTCTCACGACAACCTAAATATTGTCCCCGACGATATATCCCGTCGGGATGCGTCGTACGTACATCTCCCTGGTCTTATGAATTCTCTGAGTTGGCTTTAACGCCGGCATCCACACACTGTGTCGGAGATTCCATCTGCACTTTCTGTAAAGCTCGGTTTCAATTGAATCACTCACCCTATCGACGACAGTCGCAGACAGATGTCGAGAAGGTTGAACCTGGTTCAACTGTGCCGATTGCGTTGCAGACTAATCGGGGTGCCTTCCCGGTTGCGTCAGTGCAACTTGCAATGCACCCTGATTCGTCTGCAACGCAATCGGTAAAGTTAAACCAGGTTCAACGTTCCCGCCGACGACTGTCGGCGACTGTCACCGGTAGGGTGAGCGATTCTATAGAAACCAAGCTTAAGTTCAGCTACACGATGCCGCCTTCTGTTTGGCGGTGGCAGTCTGAGAAAATCGTCATCAAAAAACGATCTGTTGCAAGCTCCTCGTCACGTAGCGTTCTCCGTAAATTTGCGTCGGCCGACGGAAAACACATTTCACATTTTCCAACTTCCTCAGATTACGTATATACGACAACATTAAAAAAAAACACCCCACTCGAATCCAATCCAATCTTTATACTTAATCGGCGCATTATATCTCAATGCGCCGATTTGAGGGACTACTCGGGAAGAAGTACAAAGGGAGAAAATGGTATACATAGAGGAGCAGCAGATAATTGAAAAGAGAAAACAGAAGAAAACAAAAAAACAGATTAAAAAAAAATACAGAAAGAAAACATTAAGTGGAGCTGAATGTGACTTGGAAGTCTCATTTTGATAATTTCGACTGAAGGAGATTCACGAACAGATTACGGAAAGTCATTCCTAAGTCTAGAAGCTGCAACTAAATAAGCTCTATCGCCGAATGTCATGGCCGAAACAGTAAGATTGGATTTAGAAGTACCGGTAGTTGTCTCAAACTGCGTAAACATGTAGAAGAGCGAAAAGTTGATAGTAGCATTAATATATTCATATGCATGCAGTATATATTTTTTTTCCTTTTGATTTCCTTTGGCTTATTTTGTTAAAACTGTTGCATTGGAGTTTTGGTGCTTTTTAGTATTCTTTATTGATACGAAGGTGAAGTGTCACAAATAAATAAATAAATAAATAAATAAATAGATAAATAAATAAATAAATAAATAAATAAATAAATAAATAAATAAATAAATAAATAAATAAATAAATAAATAAATAAATAAATAAATAAATAAATAAATAAATAAATAAATAAATAAATAAATAAATAAATAAATAAATAAATAAATAAATAAATAAATAAATAAATAAATAAATAAATAAATAAATAAATAAATAAATAAATAAATAAATAAATAAATAAATAAATAAATAAATAAATAAATAAATAAATAAATAAATAAATAAATAAATAAATAAATAAATAAATAAATAAATAAATAAATAAATAAATAAATAAATAAATAAATAAATAAATAAATAAATAAATAAATAAATAAATAAATAAATAAATAAATAAATAAATAAATAAATAAATAAATAAATAAATAAATAAATAAATAAATAAATAAATAAATAAATAAATAAATAAATAAATAAATAAATAAATAAATAAATAAATAAATAAATAAATAAATAAATAAATAAATAAATAAATAAATAAATAAATAAATAAATAAATAAATAAATAAATAAATAAATAAATAAATAAATAAATAAATAAATAAATAAATAAATAAATAAATAAATAAATAAATAAATAAATAAATAAATAAATAAATAAATAAATAAATAAATAAATAAATAAATAAATAAATAAATAAATAAATAAATAAATAAATAAATAAATAAATAAATAAATAAATAAATAAATAAATAAATAAATAAATAAATAAATAAATAAATAAATAAATAAATAAATAAATAAATAAATAAATAAATAAATAAATAAATAAATAAATAAATAAATAAATAAATAAATAAATAAATAAATAGATGTAGAAGTAAGGGTAGTTGTCTCAAACTGCGTAAACATGTAGAAGAGCGAAAAGTTGATAGTAGCATTAATATATTCATATGCATGCAGTATATTTCTTTTCCTTTTGATTTCCTTTGGCTTATTTTGTTAAAACTGTTGCATTCGAGTTTTGGTGCTTTTTAGTAGTTAAGTATTGATTGTTAATGTTAGGATTCTTTCTTGTATTTTGTAAGACCGCACCAATGACTGTGAGTGCCACCGATACGACGGTGAAGTGTCACAAATAAATAAATAAATAAATAAATAAATAAAATAAATAAATAAATGTCAGGTAACAGTCTACTCTCTTCACATTTGTAGCCTACATCATGTACGTGTAACAAAAAGCTTAACAACACATTTGAAGGAGGGAGTACAAAGACATGTCCTAACGGTTTAAATCTGCTGATGTTACAACACACGCATTAACGATCGTTATCGTTACAAAAATCCCTATCGGCTTAGGCTTTCATAAACATGCATGTGATTTTGGAAACTCTACTGTCCAATATTGTTCGTAATAAAGGTAGAAAATTCTTTTTTTATTTTACAATTTAAATCAATACCATATTCATTTTACTGTAAAAATAAATACATTTGTTTACCTATTGCGAATAATTCTAGAAAAGTTAGATCTGTTGATGTAGTGATAGATTCCAGTGGCGGAACCTGGAATTCCAGAGGGCGGGGGGAACTTTCAGAGACGGAGGGACTAGAAAACCTCACCCCTTGCATGGTTGGGATTGAGGTAAGAACATTTATGATTATGGCACCTCAAATGGCTAAAAATGGGACTATTAAACCTTTAATTTAATTATAATTTTCCCTTTTTTCTAGATTTTTTAAAATAAATTTGAAAAATGTAAGGGTGCCCGGGCCGGCTCCCCCTCCCCTTGAATCCGCCACTGGATCCGATAACAAGTTAGTATAAAGTTCTTTTCTGATTATCTAAATGACGTTTCGTCTGCTTCCAGCAAAAGATGACGATTGCGGGCTATCCGATGTTGGTTACGATGAATCATTAATGTGAACAGTACAACCTACAGTATGACCACTTAGGATTTCCCTATATTCTAACCAATGCAACCGAATGAAACTTAAGAAGTAATAAATAAAGCAATAAATATAAGGTTACATCCTAACAACGTGAACCGAGACCAAAGTGTATAAACTGCCACACATATGATAATATTTTGAAGGTGACCGGCCATCGTTCGTTCATCAGAACCAAAGTTCGGATAGCCCATGACCGTCATATTAGTACTTATGACTATAAGACCTGATGGATGCAGGAGAAGCGTCATGTCTCTTCTGTAAGTTAGCACAATTCTTACTTTCAAATGATCATCAAAAAAGAAACTTTCTACTACAGGCAGGATATATGCATATGTTTTAAAGAAATGGAATGAGGAAATACGCCTAGGCTACCAATTATTTTATCTTCATGTTCTGGTAGCTTACCGTCTTTCCTTTCAACTGTACACCATCTTATAAACTCTCTTTCAATTGTCATTCGAAAGTTATCCTTAAAACCGTTGGCACTTTCTTACTAAAACGAAGATTTTAATTTGAATTTCCTTCGATAAATTGGATTTAATTCGCAAGTTGATTCTTTTTTGGTTGGTTTCGCTTTGAAAATTTGGTAGACAAAAACGAAATGGTAATTATGCATTATTTTATCCCTCCTCTGTGCCTTTTAATATATTGTGTGTGAAGATGTTTATGTTTATATTCATGTTTTTGAGGAGGAAATAAAAATCATTATTAAGGAAGACGGGCGTTGGTAAGTTTGAAACTTGATATACTCTTTTTTTTTCAATTGACCACTTTAGTCATGTGCACAAAGTATATTATAATGTGAATTAAATTTACTTTAACTTTTAATTTAATATTTTTTTTTTGTCTTTCATGGTTTAAGTAAGTACTTGTTATTACTTACCTTTTAAATATTTGAAATGAGCGTACGTTTTGAATTGAAAAAAAGGGAAGTTAATTCCGAATGACTGTAATTGTAATTGTAGTCCCAGCCAATTCTGTACTTCAGCAACGCTTTCACTATTTTTACTGTTTTTATAAGCTGTTTTCTATTTTTTTTATTTTAATTTTTTTTTTGAAAATGCCTATTACCATTCACATTATAAAGTAGTTGTATGCCTATAATGTTATATTGCATAATTGTTGTTGGAGTTACTATATAGTAAACTCACTCACACTTGCACATAATACGATCCCTCTGAACAAATCACATAACATATGGCGAATGTATTGACAGTGCTGAATAAATGCTATTCAGATTCTTATTTAGTTTCTTTTATTTACAAAGACGAACCAACACGCAGTCTGTCCACCAATCTCATGTGAAATTGGGTAACAAAAAAAATCGTACCACTGGCCATTAAACAATCTCAAGGTGCATCAACATAATGTGTGGAAGAATAAATTAATGCAGTTGCAAGAAAAAGCAGAGACATTGTACCTTCCTGCTATATAAATACCATAGCAACTAAAAGCCTGGGTTTTACGCAATTAAATAGGAGTTTTTTTGATTCTTGAAAATGTACGTGTTTTACCATTTAGAACTACCACAGGCAAAGTATTCCATATAGGCAGGAATTATCTTCTGTAGTAGGGAAGATTTAGTTGACCATCAATACTAGCGAGCTATTAGCATGGTTCTCACGAGAGCCCTAGTATCCGGATAGGGAGCTAACCGTTAGCGCTAACCGTTAACACCTGCATGAGAACGCCCGATCGGTTAGCGCTAACCGTTAGCAGTAGCTGGATACTGCTAACGGTTAGCAAGCGCTATCGGTTAGCAAGTTGAGCGCGTTGAGCGCACGGCAGCTAACGGTTAGCAGGATCCGGATATTGCTAACCGTTAGCAGCCGTGTGTGAACATAGCCAATATCATTTAAGAAGATGAATTTTGATAAAAGGTTTGCATGCAGAGTGATTAATATTAAGGCCTTCTGTATAAATTTGCGAGATTATTCTGAAAAGAAACCATCGCAATATTAAAAGATAGAAACCACCCAATCTTTAATGAAATTAAATGGCTATGAAAGAGATTATGTCTGCTAAATGCTGTACCTTACAATTTCTCAACTCATTCATACCTTTTGCCATAAGATACTATAACTGAAATGTTTAAATTAATGTTTATTACTTGTCTCTTTAAACTGCATTTATATATATACATAGGCCATATGTTTGGTTTTTTTTTTCATTTTTATTAGTTACGTTTTTGCTATTCTTGTTATATTTTCGATGTTTGTAAATATTTTTGTATCTGTATGTATTGAAGTGGGTTGCACCCAAACAGAATTTCGGTG
>NW_022738837.1:80480-83091 GCF_011630105.1 Anneissia japonica
TCCGGATATTGCTAACCGTTAGCAGCCGTGTGTGAACATAGCCAATATCATTTAAGAAGATGAATTTTGATAGAAGGTTTGCATGCAGAGTGATTAATATTAAGGCCTTCTGTATAAATTTGCGAGATTATTCTGAAAAGAAACCATCGCAATATTAAAAGATAGAAACCACCCAATCTTTAATGAAATTAAATGGCTATGAAAGAGATTATGTCTGCTAAATGCTGTACCTTACAATTTCTCAACTCATTCATACCTTTTGCCATAAGATACTATAACTGAAATGTTTAAATTAATGTTTATTACTTGTCTCTTTAAACTGCATTTATATATATACATAGGCCATATGTTTGGTTTTTTTTTTCATTTTTATTGGTTACGTTTTTGCTATTCTTGTTATATTTTCGATGTTTGTAAATATTTTTGTATCTGTATGTATTGAAGTGGGTTGCACCCAAACAGAATTTCGGTGTTTTTTTTTTGTTTTTTTTTTTGTTTTTTTGGCAATAAAATAATCAGGGAACAGTGAAATTGAATCTTGATGTACTTTTTTGAGAAATCAAAATAATATTGTAATCCCATCTTTACTGAAGCCCTCTGAATTGGAATATTATTTGCAATATATGATTAGCCTTGAAAATAACTTGTGGGAGGATGCGGAACGCTACAAGGTTAACTGTATGATTCCTGGTATACTTCCTATTAGCGTCTTTGAAATCACTGGAACATGACTTCCTTTTAACTTGGCTTAATAGACCTACTTTATCAGGAATTATTTTTCATCAACTGAAGAATTGCGTCGTAATACATCGTACTATGTACTCGTGATAACAATTAGAAATATCTACGTTTGCTATTTTTCAACACAAGTCAAATATTTGGTCATCAGTGACGTCATAATATTCTACATGATTGTGATTAAACTTATCTTTCTTCCCTCCGTTTCATTAGGTAAGGCCTACATTTAAATAAAAGTATTTTGTCGTGTATATGTTTTTCATATGTAAGTTAACTAGGCCAACATTAGAATGTTTTCTATTCATCTTTTGTTTTTAATTTGGAAGCCTGTGCAGTGACAGTAAATCTTTAAGCCTCGCTGCCAATCGATAGCATCGTGTCCAAGACTGATCGCTTGTTCTGTGTTCTTAGGTAAAACTGCTTTATCAACTTTGTCTGTCATCACATAGGGGGCATCCACACTATTCAAATGAGTATATACAATGTAGATGACCTTATCACGACTATTGCATGTCAACTCATTACTGTGTTGGTTACCGATTGCAGTAGCAACTTCGGGTCCTTTTTTTTCCGAAGCTTGCGCTGCGTATGGTCCTCAGTGGGGTTTCGGGAGAATCAATCGTTTGCACCAGTGTTTTTGACGTATTATTATTTTACAGGTCTCCCTCCAATTAAAGACCCCTCTAATTAAAGACCACCTCCAATTAAAGACCACTTTTCTGTGGCCCCAGTTGAATGCCTTTCTTTTATCATTAGCTGTTCCCTCCAATATTAAAGATTGCCTTTAATTAGAGACCAAAGACCGTGGTTTTGGTAGACCCAATTGAATATTTTCTCAACTACTAAAGACCACTATAAAATAAATAGTGACGGTAATGCAATTTTTTCTGTAATAATTTGTGTTATATATATGACTTACACATAGAGATATTAGCCAATACACTGTTTTATTTACAATGTTTTGTGTACAGTATATTGAATAACGATAATATTAGTGGAAATGTTAGTAATATCTTAATGGAAAGACCAGTTGATGACACGGCTACCAAGAAATGTTTTATTAAAATAACTAACAGCATACAGTAATTGTACATACATTTTGAAACATAGGTATTGTAGGCCTACTCTTTTTAAATTAATATAAGGACCACATTTAGTGCCCAGGAGTCCCAAGTCTCCTGCAGAGTCCCCAAATGGAGTCTCCTGGAAATCGGCTGGAAGGCCTTCTACACTGCTGCGAACACGCAAAAATCTCCCGAAATAAACGATCTCCTTCAAATTCATGATGATATTTGCATGCTTTTGCAAGTTTTTACTATTGTAACTATCTTCCAGAAGTCAGTGCAATCATAATGTTTATACCCCTGCAAAGCAAAATATTGTTAGAGGTCTTAAGAAAACTCATTAAAACCGGATCTGCCGGATGTAGCTCTTCCAACTTGACCCCTGTTGAGTGCCGGTCTTAACTATAGGGATTCTATTAGGCATCAAAGACCAAGGTTTTCGGCATACCAAACTAAAAATATTTTTACTGTGCTTTAAAAATATATAGCGATTTTAGTACAGTTTATTTAGAGATTACATTACACAAACGTCAACAATACACATCAAAAGTCGGTGTTTTGTGTACCGTGCTCCATAGTGGATCCCAGTAATGTTAGTAGGACGTTGCAGTTCGTAATTTTCTTCTAATTAAATTGATATTTTGGTAAGACGAGCACAGGACCTGTTGTGTGGCTACCGAAAAATGGTTTATAATGAATCAGTAACATCATACATTAATCCATTCTAAAACACTTGGAAGAAAACATAATGTAATGTCATAATGTATAATACCATGCTTTTCAATAAATACATATATATATATATATAT
>NW_022738837.1:83473-86316 GCF_011630105.1 Anneissia japonica
CTGTACAACCATTCTAAAAATACTTAGAATAAAACAATCTTACATTTACTATTTCATTTCTTTATTTTCCTCTAAATAGAGTTATTTAAAGAACAATTTAGTGCCGGTCTTTAATTAGAGGGATTATAATTAGAGACCAAAGTTGTTAAAGACCACTAAATTTCTAGTCCAGAAAGTGGTCTTTATTTGGAGGGAGACCTGTACTTTGATTTTTTTTTTGTACATGTTTTCTTTTTTAAAGGTACCTCTCGGCCGAGTCGGGAACCATTGTCCTGTTGATAAAGGTGGTAACTATCCCGGGGTGCTTAATATCTGGCATCCATAGGGTTTTAGGCCCCTGGCTTTAGCTAGCGAGGGCTCATAGGCTTACGTTTTACGCCACTGTACTGGTACCTTTTAGTTTCATTTCATTGTATTTATTCGTTTTAAAAAAAAAACATTAACACAGTACAATACACAAATCATCATTCCATAAACGAGAAAAATGATTGCAAACAGAGAATTTAAAACAATCTGAGGAAATATGTCCTTTTATAGTAGATGAAACGGTGATGTTCCGAACTATTAATGTTCTTTAATTTATGACTTTATAGGCTCCTCCATTTACACGGCTTGTTTGATGATAGCGAATGATCTAAACAAAATTAAGAAATCGTTAAACTTAATCATCAGTTTTGTGCGTACCATGAGTTACATAAACTAATTAATGTCGTTATATTTCACATTAGTATGATTCACAGTTATAAATATAAATGCACATTGTTTAATTCTACACATCAACGCGGTATACATAGTTTACTTTCTCATACCATCCTAAGAATTTCCATATATTATAAACATATTTTACTTCTATAGACTCTTGTACTCGGTATTTACTAAAGCATGGTACTTTAATATTTTGCTTATATATCCTTAATTTTTATTGCTACTAAATAACTCAACAAGTGCTTAACCTTACCTTATTTTGTTTAGTTTTTTAATACATTGTATTGCATTAATGTTTAATTCATCAGGGAGTCTTCGCAAGCTTACAACTACCTTAACGAATACGGTAACGTCGTCTATTTTTAGAAAATCCTTCCAATACAATAGCATATCTGTCACAACCTGGGCGATTCATGTTTTTTTTTTTTTTTTTTTTTTTCAACTATCATATGCAGCTTGTGCAGCATATTGCCAAACATTTTTCAGGCACGAACGGTCCTAATCACACGCGCGCGCGAAAAGCCCTTTGAATTTAATGCTTTCTTAAGCCAGTTTTCCCACTAGGCGAATTGATTCGCGCGAATCGAAAGCGTCGGTTCATGCACATGCGCATTAAATTCCTACCGAAGTTTTTGCCAAGGAAAAAATGCGCAACCAATCAGAGATCTGGAAGCGAACCGACTCTTTGATTTGCGGGAATAAATTCCGTTTCTAAATTAACTTTCTCGTTGGTGGCGCTGTCCCGAATGAGTAAAATATTAAAAAAATAAGAGACTTGTGGCAAGTCTACATCGTTCCAGAAAGCCTCACTAAGAAGTAGGTTCGATATTGGCAATATATTTAATTCAAACATACGCCTAGTAATAATAAATGACCGAATTCTGAAATAATCTTTTCCATTTAATGGTTTCCAAGTCGAACTAAAGCAACAACCGATAGTCATATTTTCCATTTTATAATAATAAAACTAGTTACGATCAATAATATAATTTTTATGACATACCGTATAGTTGCTTAGATGAATATTTATGTTGGATATGCTAATATGTGCTCCGTAAATAAGAAAATAACGTTATAATCTCGTGTTTGTACCAAAACCCAAACATAGGTTGGTTGGTGACTGTAGTGGTTTTGATGACCATTGCCAAGTCTCTAACAATTTTTGTTCTCTCCAATTGTGCTCTATATTTAATTTTTATTTTTCTATATTTTATTATTATTTTATTTTTATTTTATCTTTTTGTTTTATTATTTTTATATTTTATTTTTATTTTATTTATGTTTTAATTTTATTTGTTTTATTTTATTCCTTATTTTTTTTGTTTATTTTTATTGTCAAGCGCATTGAGGCTTTAGCTTAATGCACTATATAGGCTAAGCCATAATAATAATAATAATAATGATGATGATGATGATAATGATAATGATAATAATAATAATAATAATAATAATAATAATAATAATAATAATAATAATAATAATAATAATAATAATAATAATAAAAGTAGTAGTAGTAGTAGTAGTAGTAGTAGTTGTTGTTGTTACGGTATTATATTATGATATTATTATATCAATTGAAATTTAACTTCGCTTTTAATCAATTTTCCTCTTTTATTCACGAAGCAGTTTTCTTTATGTTTATGGTGCCTTTAGACTATGTAGGCTAATGGAATAACAATAATCAGGCGGAAGCATTGTCTAGTTTTTAGTATGCACAGGCTTGCATTAGTTCAAGTGGTTTTGGTATTGGCTGTTTGTGACGTCATCTTTAGTAAGTGTATTATATGTATTACCTAAACACAAAATGCGATTGAAATACACGAATGAAGGAGAATTAGGGAATGTGATATTTAGTATTTAAAGCTTATGTGGTAATAATAATGTAATACCCATAAATCCATCAACTTGTCCATCTAATTATTTATCTTATATTCGAAAAACATCACTCATCCGTGACCATTCTACATTCTATCAAAGGTTCAACGCACAACGTAGATGTGAGCCTTACCAAACTGCGCCTAGAATTCAGACTACGAGAACTCAACGTCTTTGGCGATCTCATGCGCAGATGACTTCTTAGTGACGTTATTATGTTCTAGGTGGTTCCACCACGGTCGTGCAGCAATATATATATATAT
>NW_022738837.1:86549-88372 GCF_011630105.1 Anneissia japonica
TATATTAGAATAGAGACAAGAAATAATAACATAGGCGGTTGAAGTTTTCCAGGATATATAAAATTTATTTTATTAGGAATATTTTGGGAGCGCCTGCTCTCTTTTTCAGCCTAATGCCTACTGAAAAATAACATCGGATTAAACAATTAATAGGTTCAAGTCTATGGTCAAACAGAAATTAAATGATAAACAACAGATAAACAAAACGATTTGACATATAATTAGGGTTGGATTATCTCTAGCCGGATTAACGCATAGCCGTTCAAAATACCAATGTCTTTGTTTAGACCCTATAGTATGAGTGTTAAGCCATGGTTAAGCCTTAAAACCTAACGCATCTCATAACATTTTCTATCTTTGGTGGATATATATCCATGGTCTATGATGATAAATTCCCATGTATTAATAGTGTGGTCTGGTAAGTTGAAATGTTGACTGACGGTAGAAGTCATTCTTGTTCCGTATGAAACTGTTATGGTTGTTCATTCTGGATTTAATGGAGCATCCTGTTTCATCTACATAATTGCCATCATTACATTTAACACAATAAATCAAATAAACAACATTAGAAGATGTACAATCTAATGGAGGAGAGTGTATGTGTAGTACCAGGTACTGTGAATGGTGTGTCAGTAGTGATGATTTCTCAAAGTTGGCATCTCCTATCACCACAAGGTTTATTACCTTCATCCGGGTGATGGTTAGGATACCGCAATCTGGATGATGTAAGAAGGCATTTAAGATTGGAAGGTTGTCGTTGTGCAAGAACATGGGGGCTGTCAACAAATATGCTTGATAGTGGGGTCTGTCTTGAGGGTTTCATAATCGTGTTTTATGGTGTTGGTTGATGAAGGGATTGAATAGTTATAATCAAATATTATTATGGGTATGCGATCGAAGGCGGGATTTAGTAGAAACTTTCCTGATGGCGGATTTAATGAATTTAAGGGGATAGCTGCATTTCATGAAATTGGTTTAAAAATTTGCTTAATAGGCGTAGGCACTGGCTATATATGATGGACTTTTTTAATGTAGTAGGATGAAAGCTGTTGGAATCGAGGTATTGGTGGTTATCCGTGGGTTTACTATAAAGCGATGTGGTCATGAGTCCTTCGTCTAAACCTACATTAACATCTAAGAATGGTATTTGAGTGTTTGAATGTTCAATGGTGAGCTTTATAGTAGGATGGTAATTATTAACAAAGTTCTTAAACTCTAAAAACTTACGATACTTATTAGTAACAAAACTGTTAATAATAATGACTCTAATATTGGGTTAAAGAAATTCGGTTTTAGTGAAGTCGTATCGAACTATCTGCATACCATTTCACTGACGAGAAAATTTATTTTTTTGATTATTACTCGATACTATCTATATTATATGAAGTATAAATATTGCATCGATATTGTGATCCAACTTCAATTTCACAAAATGTTTCTTTCTCAATATTTTGCCCTGGGATCAAGATTTTTAATATAATATTTCTACAAATGTCAAAAGTGAACTGTAAGTCATAACATTATCACCCTGCTGCAAATTTCAATCAAAATTATTTCAGCTTGTTATTTCATGTTACTTCAGTGTTAATAACTATAAAAGACTTGCTATAAAAGGCTTGCTATTTATGGGATTGAAATTACAATAAGTAGGATTTGTGTGTCTCATAATGCAGAGGTCTCTGTTACTATGGAAATAAAGTTTTCTTCCATTCGCGGCAATTCTTTGAAATGATCATACGGTACATAAAAAACTTGGTGGAAATTTGGGTGTTATGAGTCATGTTTAAATAGGCATAGGATTACAAAATATCACCCTAATAAAG
>NW_022738837.1:88493-90229 GCF_011630105.1 Anneissia japonica
ACAAAACAAATGTGTTTTCTTTGTGGTGATATGTTCCTGTTTCGTCTAAAAAGCGATCTATAAAAACAATACCAGCTCACCACAGTCGTGTGATTCTTTTAATCTAATAAAGTTTCCCCTGCACGATGCACATAATAAACCATTATTTTCAAAGCGATTTGTAACAATATTTCTAAAAGCAATTGAAATGTTCGCACGCATGTTTTTGTAATAATGTATAACCAATCATCTGTGACTGTGGCACTGAGATTCAGACTATGCAACAACTCTTATGATGCAGTTTAATGAGTGGATCTTTCCGCTAAGCCTCGCCCCTTGGATATGTTACTAATGTTCCAAAAATGGTTCACACTAGAGCCCTATTATCCGGATCGGTAGATAACTGTTAGTACTAACAGTTAGCGCTAAACGTTTGTTAAGCCTGCTTTCCATAAAATCGCCACACGCTATCGCCGCCTCCCTTGGCGACGCTGATCTGTCAGTCGGATCAGGGATCGTTCCTGATTGTGTCGGGAACAGCTAGTTACGCAGTGCAAGAATTGCAGTGAAAACGGTGTAGCGACTGTGTAGCGATTGTATTTCCATATGACCACGATCTTGCTACGCTAACGGTTAGCGAGCGCTATCGGTTAGCAAGTTCAGCACGTTTCTATCATTAACCAATTGCACGTACGCATTTCCAATTTCCAGTTTCCTATTGGCCAGTGGTTTCATCATCATCTTCTTCGATATCTGGATCGGCAATTTTCTTGTATTTTTCTGGATCCTGCTGTTATTATAGCCAGCATATATGCAAAAAATTTACTCGCTCCCTAGTCCCCCCCCCCCCAAAAAAAAAATCACGACTGATAAAGAAACGTTTTAGTTACAATTGAGCACTTCTTCTTTATTTACCTATTTGGTTTTTGCAGGTAACAGTGAAATTATAATTTTACTGTTCCCTGGTTTTTCCGGGTGACGCTAGCGGAGGGGGCGGGGGGCCAGGGCCCCCGTCGGGGAGAGCTACCCCCACCCGTCGGGGAGAAAAAGCACAATTCGTCGGAGAGAAAAAAAAATTATATGTATTTTCTAGATATTAGTAGACTCTAAAATCGATTAAATAAGCGTTTGAAACCCCTAAATTGTCAAAATTTCAGAGGCTTTGGCCCCTGGACGACTTTTGTAACCTTTTAATCAAAGCTCGACCTCGGCCCCCCCCCCCGCCCCCGTCGGGAAAATCCTGGCGCCACCCCTGTCAAATTTTATTTGGCAAAAAAATGTGACACGCCTAAATAATATAGTCATGATGATATCACATCATGGCCATATACAGGCACATTATGACTTAGGCTATATATGGGCATACAAAAGCTTTTTCTGGACAGAACATGAAACTCCACGAATCATAGTAGGTATAATCATAGTATTCCAAGTAGTAGGTATAATCATAGTCGGTATAATCATAGTAGGTATAATCATAGTAGGTATAATCATAGTAGGTATAATCATAGTAGCCTAAGTAGTATACGCTGCAAACGATGACAACCGTTTTTATTGCGTCTGAATACGAAAAAAGTAAGAGCTATTCGTAATTGGTTCTATGAGCAGTTGCCATGATAGGAATAAGAAACACCACCATTTCATTGTGTTTCTAATCATTTGAGATGAGCCAATTACAGTATGTGACGTAACAGAAGCAGCCAAACTTTGTACAATGGCGGTGCAGTTGGTTCTATCTGTGTACCAGTGGCGTATCT
>NW_022738837.1:90234-108372 GCF_011630105.1 Anneissia japonica
AATCACGGTCAAGTAGTTAAAAATCACCTAAAATCACCATATTTTGCGAATTAGCGCCCCTTAACTGATCATCTAGCCCCCACTTCACATTCGTGCCCACCCCACCCCCTATTTCAAGACCTTTAGATACGCCACTGTTGTGTACCAAATAAACTGATAAAGTAGCCCTTTAAAAACTGTAAGAAGCGAAGAATAATAATGTGAAATACTTGTTTTGAAACTGCTACATATACCTAAGTTGAATTAGTTAAGGTATAATAATACCATTACATAAACGGTATAATAAGGGTCCGATACAAAGTTTTAATACCTATAAAGGCCAACTCAGACAGCGTCGTACGACGCAGTCCGACGCGATTTGTTGTCGCGTCGGGTCTGTGTGAGTTGAACGCAGACGCGATGGTGTGCGTTGGGGGCAGTCGCGTAGTAGAATATTAAACATGTTTAATATTTCTCACGACGGCTTAAGACTGTCCCCGACGATAAATCGGGTCGGGCTGCGTCGGTCGACGCTGTCTGAGTTGGCCTTTATTTTAAGCAACACTATTTGTAATATTGTATCTCTAATAACTTTGAATCGCATAGAGACTGATAATGAAAAGTACACTCGGATCCATTCCAAACTGCTTATAGACAAGTCCGTAGTTTATCTGATATTATTTGTGATCTGATTTGTTTAAAAAAAAAAAAAAACAATTTAGAATTCCATAAAATTGTATGGACACTCATAAGCAGTGGAAGAGGTCCGGCAGGTCAGACGCCCGCCAGACCAATAGGAGTGCTGAGATAAATATTATTTGTATCTATAGTTTTATTAAAAGGATAGGCCCTAGTTATGGTTTTTTTTTTTTTAATGTTTACTTTTTGTTTATAGCTGTGTTATATTTTGAAGCCCTCTTTGCCTTTGTCGGAGGGAATTTGACCTCCGTGAGTTTGGTCTACTCAGTCTGTCCACAGTAATTTCGGCCGTGCCAGGCTGAATTAAATGGGGTGGGGGAGGCTCTGTGACACCGGCCTTACTGAATGAATAAACTACTCTTCGTTAAAAAAAAAAAGTGACTAACAGCACGCGTTAGTCACTGTGAGATCAGAAAACAGCAGTTGACCTATTTTATTCATTATAAGCATCGACTTCAACGAAACATACCATAATATTTTATTTTATTAAAACAATTGGATTTTATTGAACAATAATTATTTTGATATGCTGATATTGAATTCAGCATGTTAATAATTCTAAGCTTATTATAACCAACTCAATAAATAAGTTTAAATTAATCATATTCTCTTGATGGAAATTCACTTATTATTTTTTTGTATTTTTCAAGTCAAATACTGTAGAAGTCTCAAAGAAAATAATTTGTGTTGGAATAGACATAGACCTGTTAAAGGTCAATGGTCAATGGTCGTATATTTATAGTGCCTTCCACCAAAAACCGTCTCAACAAGGCGCTTTTGAAGCCACAAGAAACAAAGACAAAAGAACGCGAAGTGGTGGGGGGGGGGAGGGTTATATTTCAATTTAATTTGTTCATGATTTCCATATCGATGAAATATTTCATTCTTTATTAGAAGTCAATCTAGACTTTCGGATGTTCGTTTTTAATAAACAATGATAGGGTTAAGTATAACAATATTGCTTCGCCCAAACTGTTGTGTGAAGTGTATGGTATTTTATTATTATAATATCACGTGTCGACCACATTGCTTTTGCATTGCATAAACTGTTATTTTGGTTTAAATTCCGATGGGGGATGGTGCTTGTTTGCTAGAAAATGTTAATATATTTAAAAATTGAACTTCTATTGACAATATTTTTACACACTCAGAATAAAGGGTGGATAGTGCTATTTCCGAGCGTATAACGCTAAGGTTGGTACATATCATTTTGCCTTGGTCAATCACAAATTGCATTCGGGTAATATTAGGCGTCTTCAACTTCTTCAGAACTCTGCCGCCCGTGTTGTCACTATGGCTAGGAAATTTTATCATTTCACCCGCATTCTAAAACACCTCCACTGGCTTCCTGTCAGCCAAAGACTTAAGTTCAAGATCCTTCTTCTCACTTTCAATTCCATCAATGGCCTTGCGCCTTCGTATCCTTTCTCACTTGTCCATCTCCACACTGCTTCTCGGCCAACCCGTTCTTCTTATTGCAAACATGCTTCGTGTTACAGTTGTATCAGACATGTACGTATATACTGGCGAGCGATCTTTCTTTTTCTCAGCTCCTTCACTTTTTTTTTCTCAGCTCCTTCACTTTGGAATTTGCTCCCTGCTGATCATCGTAATATCACTTATCCTCAGTTATTTACTCAACTTAAAACCTATCATTTTTTCTGTAATTTTCACTAAACAGTTCATGGGATTCTTCTGATGCTGTTTTTTTAAAAATTATTATTATCCACCGCGCATGCATGATTTTAAATTTTAATGTTTACTAAAGTTCTAAGAATGTTAAAAGATGCAGGTTGTTCAACTGATGGAATATGATCAGTGCGTTTTCTTTTATTATCAAATACAAATCTATTAAAGTAAATGGAGCATATTCCAGATTTTTGAAGCACAGCATGGTAAGTTTAGGGAATTTCATTTATTTATTAGGCCTCAAACAAAATTTGGGATCTTCTGAAGAAGCCAGTGCTTCCATGACTCGGTAAGCCAGAAGTTCAAAACATTAAATTTGCAAAGAAAAAAGACAGTACAATGATATAGAAGATATAATGCTCTGGTTAAATTTCCTTCTATTAATTTGCATTTACATTTTTGGCTATTTCTTATCAATTTTCTATCTCGACCGAGATCTAGCCCTTGTTTCCAAAAAGCATTTTTGTGTTCCCAGTCTTCTCCAACACACAACCCATTACGCCACACAAGCAAACAATGCAATACACATTGATGGGATAAAATTGTCATTTTTTTTAAATAGTGAATAAATGACGAAGATACATACAAAATAAAAATTACAGAAATAGGGGGTCAGCAATCTCACAAAATATATATGTTGTGTTAGCTATTGGCTGACCTCTGTATAGTCGGCTGAAACCAGCATTTACGGAGGCCACCTGGCGACACAAATGACATTTTCTCTTATATTTCGAAAAAGGGTGTTTTTCCCAAATATATTTTATATATGTATTGGAGGGTTAATCAACATATGATATAAATTAATTTATCTATGATTCATTTTCTAGGTCTTTTGCATCTTCATCTACAACAGGCCAATGCCAGATAAATTATTATTGATAACGTCTGGAACAATAAAAGTTACGAAGCTCATATTGCGGGTATGATTAAACGTGAAAAATTATCTGAACGAAGCAGTCGGATCAAAAACTATCTACGCAAACTCATCCTATTATTTGGAAATTGGAAAATCTCAGTGTCTTTAGAAATGGCATGTAAATATAATCATATAATATACTTAAGTCTACTACTCATGTCAATGTTTGTCGACTCAACAGCGAATAGCACTTTGGTTCTGGGTGGAATGTTTCCAGTCCACAGCAGCAATGATAACGGGCAAGAGTGTGGACAATTACGGGAAAGTGGAATACAACGCCTGGAAGCAATGTTTTTTGCTATCGATCAGATCAATGCAAATCAAACCATTTTGCCTGGAGTCATCATTGAAGCGGAGATGTACGACACGTGTCGACTGGAGACCCACGCTCTTGAGCAGACGGTAGAAATGTTTAGTAGCAAAGACTTGCACAGTCAAGAGGGAAGCACGTTATATGTGTGTCCTGACGGTTCCTTTCCAACGTTTAATGAAGATCACCATGAACAAGCCATTGGTATCGTTGGAGCGTCCAGTAGCTCGGTGTCACAGGCTATTGCAAGTATTTTACGTGTTTTTAAGGTAAATATGTTGGATATAATAGTAAATATTCTTAAAATACAGTAATAATATATAGTAATGATGAGGATGAAAAGGAAGAGGATGATGATGATGATGATGATGATGTAAGGTAAAGGTTCGAAACCTGAAGCAGGCCGTAGTGCCCGTCTCTATTTCTTGAATGATGATGATGATGATAATTAACGGTAGAAGTGGTGGTGTTTTAGTGGTGGTTATGTTGGTGGTGTGGTGAGAAATAGCAATAGCAATATTATCAACCGCAATATTATATGATATTTATGCGTAGGCCACAATATACTTTTGTCCATGGAAGAAATATTCGTCATAGATAGAGTTTCTTTTCACAAACTCAATAACGATTACGACCCAAAATATAGCGTATGCATAGGAACTACATAATTTGGGGCACGGCGGCTAAGGCAACAGGTTTATGAAAGGACGAAATACGCGAAATTCTCTGCCAAAAGTCAGTTGCATATTCAACTTCAGTGTCGAATCATCACCCCTACCATACGTATTGCAGCTCTCTGTCACATCTCCGTCGAGATATATATTTTCATGAAACCCGCCTATATACACAACCAAAACAAAAATAGTCACAGCGTTCTAAATTCCACCTGAACGTGACCGCATAATAGCAACAGAGGGCGGCGTTCCGGGAACTTCGCGTTTAGTTTAGATTTCACTAACACAGTGTCAAGAAGTATAAAATGAGCCACCAACGTTGGCTACATCTACACAACAAGCTTTTATGATTTAGTATATAGAATTTATTAACCTACTCGATTCATATTCCATTTGTCAAATGATGGTCTTTCGTATTTGCCAAGCGGGCAATGTACTGTGCAATGGAAAGTGACTAGACGCATTGATTACGCACTGAGTCAATTCGTTATGTTAGTAGGCTGTACGCATTTTAAGTATTTGTTTTGAAGAGGCAACACTGTTTGGACTCAATTGTCAAGCACTTTTCTTAATATAGATGTAACAGATTTTAAGCTTATTTTTTATATGACATTTATACAACCTTATTTTCATCAGGTTCCACAAATAAGTTATGCGTCAACTAGTCCTGAATTGAGTGACAAAACGCGTTATGACTACTTTCTTAGAGTAGTTCCGACAGACACATTCCAAGTACAGGCTATTGTTGACGTCATCAAACAACTAAACTGGAGTTACGTATCAACGGTCGCGTCTTCTGGTAACTATGGTAAAAGTGGCGTCGACGAATTTATTTATCAGACACGCAGTCAAGGTACACTTAAGTCTAACTGTTTGGTTTATTGTTTTGTACTGTCTGTCTGTCTGACTGACTGACTGACTGACTGACTGTGTGTGATCAACTCACGAAATATCTGAGTAGCTGACTATCTAACTAGTCGATCAAAACTGATCACAGAACTGAATAAATTACCGGTTTACCGATGGACCGAGAGACTGACCGAAAAAGATACTGATTGCTCGAAGATCACGATCGATCTATTGTCCAATGATTATCATTAATAATATCGTATCGCGTTCACATTTAGGAATATGTGTTAGTCGTTCTGAGGTCATTGAAACGCAGACAAAAGAAACATACAATCGAATTGTAAAATACCTGGCGGAAGACGAGAAAGCACGCGTTGTAATAGCGTTCGTTATGGAGGACGATGTCGCCGGCCTTCTACGAGCCGCCATTCGTAATAATCTGGAGGATCATTTTATCTGGATCGGAAGCGATGGCTGGGGTACCAAATCGTTCATATTAGATGGACTAGAACACGTGGCTGTGGATGCTATTACATTGGTACCTGGGAGGTTTGACGTGGAAGGTAAGTTGGTAGTTATAGAGCGCCTTACGTATCACGTGAGTTTATTATTATTGTTATTATTATTATTTATTATTATTATTATTATTATTATTATTATTATTATTATTATTATTGTTGCTGTTGTTGTTGTTGTTGTTATTATTATTATTATTATTGTTGTTATTGTTGTGCTTTCTAACAATTTTAATGTAACAATTTTAATTTAATGATATTTACCAATTATTACTGATTACATTTGCAAAGTTTGGTTTTAGTTGCAATTCATCAAAGCAATGAAAAGTTATATAATATAACCATCGTTTTCTTTCGTTTTGCTGTTTTTTTTTTCTGTATAGGTTTTGATGACTACTTTACGTCACTCGATCCGGACAACAACAAACGCAATATTTGGTTTCAAGAATATTGGCAAACAGGTGAGAAAATGCTATAAAAACAATATAAAAACAGCAACAGTAACAATAGTACAGTAACAGTAGTGTCAATAGTAGAAGCAGTAACAGCATTAGTAACAAGAAATAACAATATTAACTTTAATATTAAGAATAGCTGTTCCTTTCAATTAAAGACTCCCCCATTTAGAGACAAGATGGTTTTGGAGGACCCAAATGACGGTTTTTTTTCTCAAATAATACCACTATGAAACAAATAGTGATGTTAATACAATTTTTACTATAATAAATTTTATCATATACATACACACAAAAAAATTATTAGCCAATTTACATTATAAGATATGTTTTATGTTTACAGTGTTTTGTGTATATTGCGTAGATAACGATAATGTTAGTGGCGATGTTAATAATGTTAATGGATAAAACGAGTAAAGGATATCTGGCTACTATGAAAAGTTTTAATGAGGACAATTACCAGCATGCAGTAACTGCACATCCATTTTAAAACAAGTAATGTATCTAAATACCGATATTCAAAGATTGCAGTAAAAAAAAAACAAAACAAAAAAAAACTGCACCATAACGACTATTTAAAACTTTTCTTTAATTGAATGGAACATTTTCAGTTTGTTCTGCCAACACCATGGTCTTTTGCCAACACGATGGTCTTTTCGGGATTCAATATTTAATTATGTCATCATCAGGAAAGACATTTAATGTCCAGGGGTTACAGTCTCGGATGGGGTCGCTTGGAAGCTAATGGGAAGGCCTCGAGTAAGCAAGAATCTCCCGGAAAAATATCTTAATATCCTTCTAAATATAGGAATCTGAAGACCACATTTAGTGTCCAGGGTTGCCAGTCTCCTCTAGGGCCCTGGGACGGTACTCTCCTGAAAATCGGCGGGAAGGCCTCTTGCACTCCCTCAAGCAAACCAGAATCTCCCCGAAAGTAAACCGTCTCCCGCAAATTTGGACGTTTTACTATTGTATTATCATTATTGTCTCTCGGAAGTCAGTGCCAATGGTTATTACCATGTGCCATGTATTTGCACTTTGAAATACAGTATGCGTGGGGTAAGACACAAGCACAAAAGATACAGCCTCACAACATATTGTCGTCACAGTGTACTGATAGTGGACCAACCACACTTTATTAGACAATGGTATGATAATAGGGGTTGTCAAGCCTCGATGAATACATTGAATACAGGTGCCAAGTATTTAACATTCTCCCGGGCTCCCCTGCTAAACTTTATGCACATATAAACCATATTTTCTAATTCAAAATATCAATATTCCATAAACACAGTAATCAATACCAATGAATCAATAAATTGTATAATAATCATGAATAAATATAATAATTAAAAATAATCATACACCACATTCTTTCATGCTTAACATTCAATATAGGCCTATCTCTTAGTAAGCATCTTTAGTCGTTGTGATCTTCTCAATACAATTTCTGGTTTCACATCAGTGCCACTGGTCTGTTTACAATCATTATTTTTAACAGATTCATTATCAATTAATCTTCTTAAAAAGTCATCCAAAACCTCTGAATCTTCTAATGTAGACTCCGATACCCTTGATCTAATTTGATCAGTATGACGTAACCATATTTGATCACCAACTTTAACTTGGTATCTAAGTGGTCCTTTCTTACCCACTATTACACCTGGTGCCCACTTAGTTTGGTTTTTGCTTACATTACGAAAATCCTTAACATATACGGAATCATTGACTTCAAATGACAACAACATAGCAGGCGTTTCGTTAGTCAAACTATGTACAGAGTTTCTATATGCTAAAAGAAACCTATTCAACTGGGTTTGCATTGAACAATTTTCACCAACAGATGCTTTAAGAGCTCGTTTCATTGATTGAACAAATCTTTCTGCTTGACCATTAGTTGCCGGATGTCCTGGACACGATAATTTATGCACAATATCATTTTCTCGCATAAACATTTTAAAAAGATTTGTAAAGTAATTTGAGGTCCATTATCGGACACCACAATCTAAGGTAAACCATTACGACTGAATATAGACCTTAATTCCTCTATTGTTTGTTCAGTAGTAATAGATTTCATGATTACAATTTCAGGCCATTTACTATAAGAATCGACGACAATAAGAAACATACGATTCTGAAATGGACCTGCAAAATCAATATGTATACGTTCTCAATTACTACGTGAAGGTAACCATGAATGTAAAGGTACAGTAGGAGGCTTATTTTGGGCCCATTGGCACGGCTCGCAACTCTTTGCTAAATTTGAAAAATCAACACCCGGCCATCAAAAGTAAGATCGGGCAAGACCCTTCATCTTAACAATACCCAAATGCCCAATATGCAAATCAAATAAGACCCTACTACCACGCAATTTAGACGGGATGACAACCTTAGCACCCAACAGAATACACCCACTTTCTATGGTCAATTCATTCCTACGAGTATAGAACGGCTCATGGTCTTTTTCATAGTTAGTCCAACCCTCAAGAAGATGTCGTTTAACTTTAATCAATACTTCATCCTTATACGTTTCACATCTAACTTCTTTAGCATTTACAGGTAAAGTCTCCATCGCATCAATGAAATTTATATTTACATTAAACATCTTGTTTAGGGGCAGGATCAACTGGTAAACGAGAAAAACAATCAACATTAGCATTAGCTTTACTAGTTTTAAAGTTGATTTCGTAATTGAACCCAGCCAAATATAAAGCCCATCGTTGCAGACGCTCTGCGGCTAATACTGGTAAATTAGTTTTTGGACCAAAAATATGGTAAGTTGTCTATTATCAGTTTCAAGCCAAAATGACCTGCCATAAACATATGGATAAAACTTCTTGAGAGCTACGACAATTGCAAGGGCCTCGCGCTCAATTTGCGGGTAGTTCTGTTCCGCCTTACTTAATGAACGAGAAGTAATTTTCTCTGGCCTTTCAATTGTATGCGACAATACAGCCTCCACTCCAAAAGGAGATGCATCGGTGGCTATTTTAATAGGTAATTTTGGATCATAGTGTATCAAAAACCCAGAATTAACTAACTCTGATTTTGACTCCTCAAACGCAATCTTGGCTTTACGAGACCATTCAAATTTAGTTCCCTTTTCCAACATGTTATACAGTTTAATAGCGAGGATAAATTTGGAACAAACGAGCGATAATAGTTAATCAGACCAAGGTAAGACCTTAATTGGTTAATATCCTTGGGCAAAGGTATGTTAATGATTTGATCGATTTTGATCGGACATTTATGAACGCCATCTTTATCGATTACATGGCCAAGAAAAGAAACCGAACCTTGCATAAATACACATTTCTCTCGCCTAAGTTTTAATCCAAATTCCTCTAATCTAGTTAAAACCAAATTTGCAATATGCTCTTTGTTATCTTTCCCCGTTATAATTATATCGTCCAAATACATTTGCACTCCCTTTAATCCACTTAATACACTTACATTGCATTTTGCCAAATTACGGGTGCGGTAGTTATTCCAAAGGTTAAGCGATTTTGTTGGTAGAAACCATTTTCAGTAATGACCGTTAACACCTTTTTGGATTCATCAGATAATTCCATTTGATTGTATACTTGCGCTAAATCTAAAGTGGAAAATGTTGTATCCCCTGCCAAATTAGCTAAAATATCGTCAACATTTATATTTGTGAATGCTTTACAGAGGTCATTATTCCTTCTTCAACTAGTCTATCAATCTCAACACTTACAATCTCTTTCATTGAATATGGAACCCGGTGACATTTACTTATTAACGGTTTAACATTATCACTTAATTCGATATCGGCTTTAACATTCTTTAATAAGCTTAGTTTGCCATCAAATAGAGACTCATGTTTCTTTAAGATCTTATCAACATTTAAATCCACATCATTTACACTATCGATTCCATTAATGGTTCCAAGCAATTCAGGTCAATCCAATTTGATATGCTTTAACCAATCCCTACTTAACAAGGATTGCTTAGCTTCAGTTACAATATACAAATCAGGCAATTTACTTTGGCCTTTGTAGGTTTAATTTACCCTGACTACCCTTTTTGGCTATACTTTTTGGCCTGTAAAACTTTTAAACACAGCATTTGTATTATGCATAGTAACATTAGAAAGCATTTTATTAAATATGAGTTCAGGCACTACAGTATATGTTGCACCAGTGTCCACTTCAAAGATTAAGTCTTTATCATTAACTGCAATAGTTACCAGTAAATGGTTATCGAGTTCATTCAAACTTTCGTCGCCTTCCATAACATGATTTAATTTACTTGGCTTGTTCCTACATACTTTAGCAATATGCCCCTTTTTGTTACAGCTATTACAATTTTTATCCTTAAACCAGCCGTCATCAGATGAATGCGATTTTCTCCCACACCGATAACAACTAAACGGTTTCCTATGATTGGCATAATATGCAGTCTTCTTTTTCTTGTGATTATGCCTGACAAAATTAATTCCAGTAGTCACTGGCTTGCGCCTGTTGTTGAACTACTGTAGCTCAAAAGAATTCGCCATACTAACAGCGTTGTCTAAACTCAGTTCGTTACCTTTTTCCAGCAACAATGTTCGTAACCTATCCGACTGGCATCCGTCGATTAATTGGTCCCGATTTTTATGATGTTGATGATATGGCTATAGATAATGCATCAAAATAATACACAACATAAGATGATGATCTGTGTATACAGAGACAGGACAGTGTTATTAGTAATAATGGAACAGAGATTTGGATATAACTATCACAGGGCGTTCAATAATCAATAACAGCATACAGTATAACTATACATCATTTCTAAAACATTTGGAATAAAACAATCTTACGTTTACTACATCGTTCCTTAAGTTCCCTCTAAATAGAGATATTTAAGTCGATTTTTAGTGTTGGTCTTTAATTATAGGTATTCTAATAGAGAACAAAGCTGCTAAAGAGCACCATAACTTTGGTCTCAAAAAAGAATTGATTGATCAAATATTTTTGTTTCTCTGTTTTAACAGTAAATGTTTCGACAAAATCGGCCCATGTACAAGAAGATAAAGTGGCGTTTGTTGTCGATTCAGTGTACGCATTTGCGTATGCGTTACAAGACATGATGAACGTGTTACAGTTAAACGCAATGTCATTGAATGATGCAGCAGCTGATGGCGAACGTTTGTTGAAATTCATCAAGAACGTAACATTTAAAGGTAATTTGTCGAACTTGTTCGTCACGGTGAACCTGAACCTATAATAGGGTAACGCGTTACCAGTTACCAGAAACGACTGCAGTAACGCGTTACCAATAGTATATACGTACTAGAACGACACCAATAGACAGACTTTTCCTAGGCGGTTTTTAATCTAAAGGACTTTCGAGGAGTGAAAGATTTTGTGTTCATACAGTATTGACTGAATATATTGACTATGTGGCCGAATTGGCAGGTTTTGCACCGTGTGTACAAATCATGAAATGCAACAGTGTGTGGGCAATGTGGACACATTATAACAATGACTCGACTCTGTGGAAACAGTGTAACTAAGCGTACACTCTCTGTAACACTGTCTTTAGCATAGAGCTATTAAACAAACTACGGTTCTGACAAGACGAAGAAGCAAAGCAGAGCTGTGTATGTGTACCAACCAAGATGGCCGCCGTAAGAAAAGCGCAACCCTCAGGCTGAGTATACATATCTTAAATAAGTCCTCTGACAGCTATTATTTCATTAATCATTGTTATTAATCAATAAATCACTGAACTGTCGTAGCCAAAAAGAGGGCAAGCTGAGTATCTTATATTCAAATAAAGTTACTGCTCGAAGAATCAAAATTGAAATCGTGTACATTACACCCATACACCGCAACACTCGAGTTTCAACGTACGGGTAACTTAGTTGTACTCAACTTTTCATTTAAATTGAGGGCGTCATTGAAATCGATAATCCGTAAGCGAATTTTGATTGGCTGAATCTACGGTAGCCATCTTGGATGGTACAAACCGTCTCACACAGCTCTGCGTATTTCGAACATCGAATACATTGCATTTAGCTCTCTGGCATTCTCATTATATCAATATGGTCTTAAGTCATGCACTCGCAGCGCCCGACGATCATCTGGCGACGCGATTTTACGGAGAATGCAACAGAGAGCAGAGTTTTATTCGTCGGTCAACTGTCGTGCAACCGATCGTACGACGCAGTGATTGCCCGGCTTAAGAGATGGGCCATGCTGTACATGGACCAACAGATTGTCTCTTTTAAAACCGGTGTTATGCTCTAACACTGGGTGAAATGTACTCGGATTGTTTCCACAACAAGACATCAATTCAAACCACCATCGGGGATGACTGACATCAATTGGGAAAAATGACAAACATTGTGCTAGTTGTAACAGAAAACAGAAAAATCAGTTCAAATGTAATATTGTGGCTCGGTCCATCAAATAAACAATTAGAAAATGGAGGATATATAGAAAGTTTGTTGATAGAAGATACAATAGAAATTATTGGTGGCTGAGGTAGAATAAGGACAATGTGAGGGAATTTTCCTGTGATACGGTGGTTTAGTGAAAAGAGCATGCGAGTAAGACGGAAATGGAAACGTAATACAACAAATTACTGATGGATGGAGGTCATGAGCATGAGAAAAGCGAATGCAAAATAGTTTTCAGTTAAGCATAGTGTTATCAAAAGAAATACCGATCGAAGATGGAAAGTGCAGCGACTGATCAGCCGTGATGGTCAGGTGTTTAAAGAGGCCGTTAAAGTGTCTAATGGACTAACCTTTCTTTAAAGAAATGGTCAAGCTTTCTTGAATTACTAGACTCTTGAGAGGTGCTGGTAATTTGTCTATGCCCATGCCGCATTTAAATTATAATGTTAATGCTATTACTACTTTTGCATTTTGATATCATCAAGTATAAATAATAATAGGAATAACAACGTTTAGTTAAAATTTAATCAGAAACAATTTCATACAAACTACTGTAAACACGTAAATCGGTACTATTCTGGATATGTAATATTTCTAGTGCAGTCTTGTTCAACATTATTCCTTTTCAACCTGTTTTGGTATATGTATAATATCTATTTATTCTTAAAAAAGTTAAATCCTTCTGCCCGTTTATGTTTTCAGGTAAAGGATCTGATTTCATAAAGTTCAACCAGGATGGTGATAGGCTTGGGGCGTATCAGATATTTCAATACCAATATAATAGATTGAATGGAAACTACACCTACGTTGAAGTGGGAAACTGGAAGAATGACCAACTAAATCTGCAAACATCTGTCCTTCGTTGGAAACAAGGTGTCCAACCAAATTCAGTATGTGCTGAACCATGCGCGGATGGGGAGATTCGCAAGAGTGAGGGTGGTGTATTTTGTTGCTGGGTTTGCAGTCCCTGTCCTACAAACTCATTTCGTGAGAATGAAACGGAGTGCGTTGTGTGCGACCAGGGATACAAACCAGATCTCAAGATGAGTAGATGTATGAAGATTGAAGCGGAATATCTAAAGTTGTCTGAATCAGGTGCTATCTTTTCAGTTATTGCAGCCTCAATTGGACTAGTTCTGACATGTTTAACTACCGCAGTGTTTATATATTTCAACGCTACACCAGTAGTGCGGGCGTCAGGAAGAGAGCTCAGTTATATTCTCTTAGGTGGAATTTTATATTGCTACATGGTCCCGTTCTTTATATTATCCCGACCCACATTATTTACGTGCGGTTTTATTCGCTTCAGTCTCGCACTCTGCACCGTTATTTGCTACTCGGCACTTTTAACCAAGACCAATCGTATTGCTCGTATCTTCAACAATAGTGTTCGAAGCGCCAAACGTCCTCGGTACACGAGTCCCCAGTCGCAAGTAATGATTTGCAGTCTACTGATATCTATTCAAGTTATATGTGCTTTGATTTGGTTGGTCGCAGATCCACCGCAGGCCATTGAGGATTTTCCAAATATTGAAACGGTTGTTCTGCAGTGCGCAGTCTCAGATCACGCCATACTTGTATCATTGTTGTATAACTTTATGCTCATTATTCTGTGCACTATCTATGCCTTCAAAACTAGGAAGATTCCATCAAATTTTAATGAAGCGAAGTTTATTGCATTTGCAATGTACGCTACATGCCTGTTGTGGATAGCATTTATTACAGTTTACCTGGGAACTTCAGAGTTAAACTATCAGGTAGGGTTTGTTAATAAATTACTAGTAACAAAAGTTATAATAATTCCCAGATGACAACTGACTTTATATTAAGCAAACGTCGCTTTCATGTTGCCGACAACAAAACATTAGTGACAGATGCTATAGTTTTAATGCTAACAATGCAAATATTATTGCTATCTGTTTACACAACGAAATAATTTGCAAAAAATCGATTATTATTTTAACCATAAATTTCATTCGAGAAGTCTTAATTGAATTACAACTTGTTTCTGGTATAGAAAGGTCATATATTTTGAAACTTCAACCGCGTTCCTGTTATCCTCCGTTTTTTGGGTTTTTTTTAATTTCTTTATAAATTATAGGCCTATATAGTCGTAATTAGATTACAACTTATTTGCTTTCGAATTCAGTTAGCTGCACCACTGAAAAACATACAATGTAAAAGGGACGTTAAGTAGCAGCATGAATAATGTCAGTGATACATGTCGATGTTGGTAGCGTGGTAGTGTAGTGGTGATGTTTATGTAGTTGTTAATGATGATGATAATAATAATGAGGATGAAGATATAATGATGATGATGATGATGATGATGATGATGATGATGATGATGATGAATTTAATGGTGGTGACGATGGCAATCACGGTAGTAATGATGATGTTTTTATGATGCTGATGTTGACCGTTGATCTTGAAGTAAGTGTTGTTGTTGATGATGATGATGATGACGACGACTACGATGATAAAGCTTTTAACGACGACGACGACGATGATGATAATTATGACGACGATCGACGAGGGGGATGGTGACGATGATGATGAGGGTGGTGATCATAGCAGTTGTTGTTGATGGTGATGATAATAATGGTAATGAAGGTATAATAATGACGATGATGAAGGTAATGATGGTGATGATGGCAATAATTATAATGATGGTAATAATGATGATGTTTTTATGATACTTATGTTGACCGTTGATCGTGAAGTTAGTGTTGCTGTTTTTGAGGATGATGATGACGACGGCGACGACGACTACGATTACGATGATAAAGCTTTTGATGATGATGATGATGATGATAATTATGATGATCGATGAGTGGATAGTGACGATGATGATGAGGATGGTGATCATAGCAGTGTTAATGATAATGTTGATAATTCATCTTGATGGTGGTAATTGATGGTGATGTTGAGAATAATGTTAATGGTAATGGTGTTGGCAGTGATGGTGTTGGTGTTAGTGGGGGTGATAATGGTGCAGGGACTCAACAAAATACCAGAGAACAGTTAAATTACATCTCGAACCGAACGTCAAAAGTTATAACCCGCGGTACCGCCGCTCTTATCACAATCAACTAATAAACCATTTACAACTAATTACGACGACCCAATTGCTTTGCGCATGCTCGCTATTGTGTAAACTACACGATCTAATACTTCCTGCATCGTGTTCTCATGGTGATCGGCGTCGTATCAACCATGATCATACCAGGGAACAGTTAAATTACACCACATAAATGTTATACAGAAACGATACATGGGGACTAGGCCTACATCGCGACGATTGTTTTAATATTTTGTAGACTCTAAAATCGATTAAATAAGCCTTTGAAACCCCTAAATTGTCGGGGACCTCGGCCCACCCGTTAGGCAATCCTGGCGTCACCCATGTAATACCTGCATCGTGTTCTCATGGTGATCGATGTCGTATCATTCCATGATCGTAATGATCGTGATTTAACTGTTCCCTGACAATACTGCATGCCAGTGATTTTTAAACTAGATAAGTGTAAAATGCGTCTACATTATTTAATATTTCATTTTCTCTTTTAGATTCAAGATGTAATGATGAGTTTAGTTGTAATACTGAGTGCCTCTTCACTCCTCTTTTGTCTTTTCTGCCCCAAAATTTACATCATACTCCTAGAACCTGAAAAGAACGTGCGATCTTTGGGAAATTCTGGTACGCAAAAACCGCCTACGTCACTAGCTGCTGGACACTCGGAAAATTTAGCGGCTTCCGCTGTTAGCGTAATATCGTTCTCCCATTACACAGCCGACGGTAGGTATCAATTTTTTGACTCACATTATCTCCTACAAGTGCCACATTTCTGGGGGTTTGATGTTTGTTCGTAATTTTCCCCACAAGACCAATTATCGCAAAGCACTTCGTCAACTTCTAAAGATTCGCTACTTAGGATTTAACTAGTCTCGTGGTCTGCCTAATCGTTTTCTATGACAAAGGCGCTGTTAGTGTATAGAACATGTTTGGTCTCGTTTACTATACAACACTCAAATACAATGAATCGGTTTCTCTTTACATCTTAATAAACAGAAATGAAAACTAATAACTTGAAGGACTCAAGTAGTAGACTGTATACCGCGGTAATAATATTTTCTTAAAGAACCCATTATGTTCAAAACAAGATTGACTTAATTTCCGCATTCTTAAAGAAATTCTGTCTGCAGTAGAATTAAGGGAATTCCCACAAAATTTATAAGCATATTGATCGTATCATTCAGATGAATCAAATAGGAATTACCAAATGCGAATCCAAACGAACGAAAAAAAAAATCTAAATTTCGCAGATTTACACAATTTCTTTTTATTTTTATTTAAACATAATTCAGATTTTGTTGAATTTAAAGATAATGTACAACGAGAGTCTGGCTCAAGAAGGACTCAAGTAGTAGACTGTATACCGCGGTAATAATATTTTCTTAAAGAACCTATTATGTTCAAAACAAGATTGACTTAATTTCCGCATTCTTAAAGAAATTCTGTCTGCAGTAGAATTAAGGGAATTCCCACAAAATTTATAAGCATATTGATCGTATCATTCAGATGAATCAAATAGGAATTACCAAATGCGAATCCAAACGAACGAAAAAAAAAATCTAAATTTCGCAGATTTACACAATTTCTTTTTATTTTTATTTAAACATAATTCAGATTTTGTTGAATTTAAAGATAATGTACAACGAGAGTCTGGCTCAAGAAAATCAGAGTTATACATTTTGTAAACGAGTATAAGAAAGATTATTATTGTTATTGTGTTGATGTTACCGCTGTTGTTGTCGGAATCGCTGTGTAATACAATGATAATAGGCATATGCTTTTTTTTTTTATAGTAAATGGAACTCACGATACGACAAGAAACAACGGCGAATCAACAAAACTATGAAGACGCCAACTATCGATTCAAAAATGTTACTACAATCAACAGCATTATCGTGTGGTGTGGACTGTTTTTCGTCTATTTACTTACCTACCGTATGCTTTCTGTTCGTGGACTTACCGAATTACTAGCGAGCTATGGCTTTGCGCGACGACGTAGAGCTAGAACGGATTCACTCATGCGTGACCGCCCTACGTTCTTCGCACAACGTAGATTTGGGCCAAATTGAGTCCTAGAATTCAAGCGACATTCTCGCAATATGCGCAGATAACTTCAAAGGTCTGCAGTCGTCGTGCAATAGAAAGCTCCCTAATAGCTGCTAAAAGCACCTTAGCAGTTTCAAACTTCAGGAAGTAATGTTGAAAATCTCTTATATCTATATGCAAGATATAATGAGGATTAAAGTATTTATGATTGAAAAAATGGAATGGCGGTATAACTGTGTATACTGTACAAACGTAAAATAGCACGATTTGCGAAGATGATCACTTTAGTATGTTTAAAGAAGTCAATCTTACATTAATATTCTAAAAATATTAAGGTGAACACTAACAACAAATTATAAAATTTATCCTTTTACTCCATTTTAGTAGCCAGGCTTTTACTTTGACTTTTGCGTAATAACATTCTTAGTAATAATTCCATCCAGATTCAAGCTAGTGATATTTCGCATACGTGCGCATTTGTTGTGAGCCTGTGAGCCTGTGAAAATTTCATGCTTTTAATG
>NW_022738837.1:108569-117585 GCF_011630105.1 Anneissia japonica
GCATGCATATATTACATATATATTATAATAATAACTCACCACATGTAGCAAGTGTTGCATAGCATAATAGTAGCATTGGTCAAATTGCGTCCTGGAATCCACGCGACCGCGAGATTTCAACCTTCTCACATGCGCAGATGAATTTATATGACGTCATTACGTTCTACGTTCTACTGTCGTTGTGCAATCGAAGGCTCCCTAATATCTGCTCTCTAAAGATGCATTATAGTATCAACAATACTAATCGGACTCTGAAAGTCAGAACACTGATTGCAAAGTACAGTTATCAATTTAAATATTTTTGCTTTGCAACTACAACTATTGATTCATTCATTACAAATTTCCATTTCATTTTTTTTTTTTTGTATATTAGCCAGCTTTAGAATCGTAAATTTAGATACTGTTCCAATAGAGGTTAAATCAACCAGCGTCAGTATAAACATGATGACGTCATCTGAACGATGTTCTGGGTTTAGCGTAGGAAAATATCGTACATTTAAAAGGTATTTTTATTTCTTGGTAATAACATGAATGATATTGAATTCAAGTCATTACATAAATGCGATAAAAAAATTAACTTACTAAAATATATAAAATATATATAAAAAATATATTTGTAGAATATATAAAGTGAAGCATTCCAATAGCATACATTTTTTTGACGAATTAAATTGAAGTATGAAAATAATAATATAAAATTATTTAATTCAGTTCAATTCAAAGTAACATTTATTTGATCCCTTTTCCAGTTCAAATACAAACAAAAATAAAATAGAGAATCATAACAATTCCGGTGAAATGGACCTTTCCGCTAAGCCCCGCCCATTGGATATTGTTGCTAAGGTCCTACAAGACGGCAGTGTTAAAACATACGCAAACACGTGTGTTTGTGGGACAACACGTGTGTTTGTGAAACGCGCGCGTATTCCTAGCGTTGTTGTGATTAGTCAGTTGTTAAGTTTGATTGAAACTCCGGAAAGGTCTATTGAGAGAGGCACAGACACACGCCTTTGCTTATATTGTGGTATTTAATACCGTAGTTATTGCATTTATATTTTTGAACAGTATATGCTTAATAAAAGTAATTTTCCTTGTCTGATTCTCACTGTTAGGTAAAATCTTTGTCTCCAAAAGTTATGGTTGCAAATGAGCGTCATTTTGATTTCAAAAATTGATGACGTAATAGGTATATTATGATCATTTTTTTTTAACTCATACATTTATAATAATGCATAATCTGATTTACATATGTCCTACTTGCAAATTTGAGTAGATTTATTACTTTGTTATTAGACACACACCTTTTAATTCCATGGTCAGTTGTTCAAAAAGTAGCAGAATTTATCTCATGACCAAAGCCATGGAGGTATAACCAGCTCTATTCTTTGAAATTCAACGCATATTGCGTCGGTAGTGCCGCGATTCTTTGAGACCGTGGCGCAACGGATCTTTTATAATAACGTTTTTTCTCAGCCTGCCTCTGACGCAACCGGAATGGCGTTGCGTAGCGGGCAAGCTCAGAAATCCGTCGGCCGAACATAGCCTCATATAAACGTGGCTGTAGAGGTTCGAGGATTTCGATTAAATCGGACATTCGCTGGATAGATCACTATCGACAAATATATATATATGATGTATATAAGATACTGGTACTAGCTAAAATATATTTGGATCGTTTTAAATATTGTTTTTTCATACCAAAATATATTTTGATGTAACTATTTGTAAACTGTTCTAAAGACCAGCTTTGCTGTTCTTTTTGTAATATTTATAGCTAAAGCCAATGAGTAATTTCAGTCTCATTGAAGAACTAAGCCTAAGTCTGTACTTTCATGCAAAAGTGCAGTATTATACTAGAATGAATATTTTTGCTTGATTAGTTTGTACTATAGGACGTAATCCTAATAAAAGATACATTTGTAGTCAAAATAATTCGGTGTTCATCTATTTTCAATTTGCTTCTATGAAAGATGGATAAATTTCTGTGGTTCACTCGAGACCAGGTTATATAATTGCTACATAAGGCGAGTATCTTTTGCACATGTGGCGTGCCCGTTTCATACCAGATTGGATTGAAGAAGGGAAAGAAAGGACAGAAAACTATCAAGATTCCACGGGGTGGGGGGTGGGGAAGAAAAGAAAATGTGTATTGTTAAAAGAAATGCCTAATTGAGGGGCATGCAATGAACTCCTGGCAATGCTCATACAGGAAATAACAGACCTCAAGAAACATCTTAGTAGCCTGTTTGCTACTTTTTCTCAAGTGTCTTTCCCTGTCTTGATAACCCTTGAAAAATTATTCAAGGGTTGGTCTCACAATAGACTAAAGCGCCTTTCACATATATTCAGGTTCCAGTTCAGGCTCCGTTTTCATTTCCAGTTCCTCGTCCGGTTTTTGTCGATTCTGTTCAAATGTACTGCGTAAATTTTCCGTTCCGGTCTGGCATCACGCTGACGTCACGCATTAGGAGGAACTTGCGTCGCTAGTTGTATCGTTTTGTTTTTGTTTTGAAAATCTTCTTTTAATTACATTTTTCGTACCATTATTCGTAAATTACTTTAATTTTTAGTACCATTTATACATATTTTATATAAGTAGAATTTATTATAGTTCTAAATTCAAAAAACAACTTACATTACTTACGTTTAACCTAATAATTTTCAGTAAAAAAAAATCATAATATGACCACAAATTGGTCGACAGAATAGTCGACATACGTTTTATTATATTGCATTGGCAAAACGATAATGTAGTTTTGAGATTTCTTTTCTTTTTTCTGGTAAGAAACACTAACAAAATGTACCATTATACATTGCGTTTTTATCGTCAGTCTCCAACGCATTATTTGCATACTGTTTTTTAACACGATACCCACCTCATGGGACCTTTAAAATGCCGACTGTCCATCTGCTATCTTTAGTTATCGTTGAACCACTAAAATCACAACTATACGCAGATACGTGTTTTTTTTTTTTAAGTACGCAAGTGGGTAATTTTAGTATTATGACGTCATCATTGCCTTGTAATTCTCGACTTAGTAAACACCAGTCAAAGAGTAACTGGTTTAAAGGTTATATTAGGATTCTAATTGCAGGATATCTATGTAAAATGTGCATGATGACTGAATTTGTCACGATACTTAAACATTCTGGAAAGGTCAATCCAATTGAGGTATAATGGAGCGAATGATTATCAGTCTTGTAATTAGTCAGACTCATTCCTCAAAAACAGGTTTAAAATGTCAAGATATTTATGACAAGATAGCAAATTTAAAAAAAATAGAAGCATTTTCCCATCAATGATTTGCTAAATAACTAAAAATTACATGATAGTATTTCCCCGGCCATTACGACACCCCTATTAAAGGGACATTTTCAGGCTTTCAACCAATATGGTGACACAATGGAAGGGGATCCACTGTACTTATCATCCTACGGGATAATAGTTCATAGACTAATATTCTGAAATAATTGTAAAAATGAAAACAATATTGAAAAAAATTTCAATGATAGTTTTATAAATAATGTTAATAGAAAAATTAATATAAATAAACGTGCCGTATATTGATAAAAAAAAATCATCTACACTGGTGTTTTATGTGGAAAACTTTAATTTCAACATAATAATTTGTCTTCCTTCCATTACATTTCCAAATAAAACTTTTTTGCCCTCTCTTCATCCAACTTCTGTTATGTAACAGCAGTTAGGTGAATGGAAGTGTTTTGCCGAACATTTTCAGTAAATACAAACATTAAAGTTGGAATTAAAGTAAACAATATTTAAAATCATACCTACACACTAGTGTTAATAATTATAATCTTCAATAATAACAATAAAAAAACATATCTTATTGTTTAACATAGTAGTAAATGTAACTTTAATAGTAGCATGCACGATTAAAATGAATAAAATTTGGTTGACGATCTGTTCACTCGACCTTAATCTACTTTGAAGCAATCTCAACAAAATTCTGCGAAAGGAAGAAAATATCAAATTTGTAACCGAGAAATTATGAATGATGTACGTGATGTCATTGATATAACTTCCGTAACAACTTGACCTCTGAACCCATTGGCAGGAAATAATTCAATACATTTTAGTTCGATTAGTCACGGATTGCTGGAGACTGCACGCGTCAAATGCATTTATATCTTTCAATCGTCTGCCTTTTAACGATTATTATGATATTTGCAATCATGACCACTGAAATATATATTGCTACGATTAGCACCGTGCGAACTTCTCCAGGATGTTACATGTCTGAACGAACAATGAACTCATTAAATTTCGTGAAAACTCCAATATAACTTTTTTCAAATCAACACACAGTATGTCGGGTGTCTTGCAAATGTATCTTACAGTATTGAAGCGACTTCTCTGGCGTAGATCGATCATTGTCAAGATAGCCTTCTGTTCTGAAGAAATCGTAGAAAGTGTTACACCTCAGGAGCTGGAGATATCGTTGACAACGCGATTACTCTGGAGAGTTTGTGTGTGATTTTAATGTTGCTGAATTTGTAATCTTAATATTTTTTATGTTTTTAATTGTATTGTAACATTTTCGCAATTCAGTTTTCTTTTAAGTTACTGCAATGAGAAATGAAATAAATAAAACTTAAAACTTGAACTTGAAACTTGAGAGATTGTTGACACTGCAACCTTTTTGACCTGAAGAGATTATTGACTGGTCGATTTTTTTTTGGGGGGGGGGGGTGTTGGAGAAATAATTGACAAAATGATATCTTCAACCCAAAGGACTTGTCTTTGGGTCGGAGAGGTCATTTAAAGTTTAAGTTTATCGTAATGGATGGAGAGTTCATTTACAGGAGGAAGACGTCACTGGTCCGCTTAGGAGATAATTTACAGGACAACCTATTTGGATGGATAGATAATTGACGTGCAGGCTTACGGCTTTCTGGTTGGTGTGGTTTTTTTTTCTTCTCTCTTTTGTGGAGATAACCCACATTTATTTTCCATTATCTCTTTTTTCAATAATTTTCTGTTTTATACTTATCTATATTCCCTTAAGTTAATAAATATGAAACTCATTGAGTATCCTCATATTTACAAAAGTTACATTTTTCATTTTTTCGTTCCTTTTGACAGTTTTACAATGCACAAATCTTTAAGCAGAGTTCGTTCACTCAATCATGATATAAGTTATGAATATCATCTATTTGCAATTACATTTTTTTTTGTTTTTTTGTTTTGTTTTTTTTTTGTTTTGTTTTGTTTTTTAACATAAAATCTGCCCATAAAGTACCGACGTTTATCTGTACTAACTTTTATGGACATACTCCATCATGAATTATATACGTCACATTAGGTATTATTTACAATTTTTATTTTTTTATTTTTGTTTAAATAAAATTACTCCCCTTGTGTTCATGCTTCCAAAAGAATTTCTTATGAACGGACGTTTAAACTATGGTATCATGAAGTACATGTCACCTTGTGTCAAATCATACGTACACTCCATCATGAATTATGAAATACGTCACATCATATTTTTCTGATGTATGCATTTTTTTCCTTGTGTGTGAGCATCCCAGCTTCATTTCTAATAGGTAAATCAATAATATAATATAACGAAACGTTTTCGAATCAGAGGCTGATGAAACCAGTATTACCCCAACAATCAAACAAATGAAAAACATTAAATTTGGTTACATTACATTATAAATAGCAACATTATTTAACTGTAGTAATTTCAATAGTATTTTTTATGTTTTATATTTTAATTAAAGTAATTTAATTAAGTAACACAGACCATTACACAGAAGATATAACCAATAACCTGTCATTAAAAAATCAATCAATTATACATCAAAAACTGTTGGTGTGGTTATTGACAAGATTACACTATCGCAAGTTTTTGGGAACGTACTCGGTATAGGGTATACGGATTGAGCAAAACATCATTCCGAAAAATAGCACTGCAGTACAGGCTCATAATTGAAAATCGAGTTAAACACTCGCCACTAAGCGCAAGTTCGGCGGTCTAGTGGTTATAACACCAGGCTAGGTATCTGGAGGTTGTGTCCGACTCCTATCGCCTGCAAAACAAGTATTTGGGAACCTGTGTATACAATACGATGAACCTCTGATTGGGCATTCCTATTACCGGTTATGGTAAACAGCATAGGCCTAGGCCTACTCAAACCATAAATTATCAGCAAACACTTTGTCGCATTGCATAACGGGCCTTACAAACAATGACAAATTACCTAATTGTGCTATATCTATAGACGCATTTCATATATTTTATGACAAAATACATGTGTATTTAAACAAGGTAGATCAGATGGGGCAACGAAGAGTAAGTTGCCCTCATTGGTTTGGCTATTGCTGATGATTTACGAGAGTTGTTAAATGGCAATTGGTTCAGAATAATACCAGCGATTAACAGACGACGTCGCTTGGCCAAGTGCTCAAACAGTGGAGGAGGTGGATTCGTCGGGCGACGGTCGGCCGACGCATTCTGAGCCAATTGTGAGAAAAGTCTTGAATTACATTTTTTTCCAACAGTGAACAGATGCGATCACTCACTTATTACCCTGACAAGCTTCAAGCGGATTATAACATAATGTTACAAATGTTTACATTGCTTTATAAAGCCGACAAGACACTGCGCCGTACGACGGCGGTCGTATAACTTTCGGCCGACGAATCAATACGCCATCTGTGAGCGGTTGACGTCGCGACGCGCGCGTCTGCTGATTTGCTGGTGGCAGTTTAGCGAATCGTCATTAATAATGATAAGTTGCGCGCGTCATCGCGATACGTTTACTATGGACCAACCATGCTTTACAACGCCAACCAGGCTTAGTTTAATGAGTAGAATTAGCATGTATTTAGGGATTGATTAAGTATTACCTTCTTTTCTTTTTATCATGTTCAAGTTAAGCGCATAGAGGTCTCCATAACATGTGCTCTATAAATTGACCATTATTAATATCATTATTATGAAAATCGTTCGGCCGACGTGTGCCAGGCTTAATAAGCAAACGATGGGTGGCGCCAGGATTTTTTCGACTGGGGTCCTATGTCCCCGACAAATGTGGGGGGAGTAACTCCCCGACGACTAGATCATAAGTGGGTGTGGTATGGTGTCGCTCAAAATCTCTTGGAGGTGATCCAGGGTCGAGTCCCCCAAAAATATGAAAATGTTGTGTGGTTTATTAAATCAATTTTAGAATAATAGGTATATACTATATTTCTTCTCCCCGACCGGAGGGTGGAGGAACTCTTCTTTATCAATTTCAGAATATTGTAGTAAAATGTAGGCCTACCTTTCTACCAAGCCCCGCCCCATAAATAATAATATGGTTTGGGACCTTAAAAAGCTTAAACATTTTTGTGAGACATGCGCGTATTCCTTAACACATGCGAGTAGTAAATAACACATTCCGATTGGTCAGTTAAAGTTTACTGACTCCGTAGTATAATACGCAGTTATCATTAAATTGTAATATACGGCCATTGTAATAATATCGATAAATGTTATGAAAATAGTAATTTACTAAAACTAGCAAATTAATTAACTTGCTGTAAAACAGAATATTTATAATTTCAAATTAGAATTCCAGGTAACACCGCCTGTAGTTCGCACTAAATTCATGTATATATTGACAAGTGCTAAAATGCTTAATTGTTGATCAAACATAATTGTGGTCACGTCGAAACTTCTCTATTGTAAGCAAAGCGTTGTTCAATTTACGATACTATAATAGATTCGGTTCAGTAAACATTTTGAGATGCGTAGCATATACATCTATGTTATCTGACGGAGTCAGCACTTCCCAAGTTGCCTTTCGCCCTCACTGGTTTGCCTTGCGCTCGTTACTCGATTGATCTCCGCTGTGTGATCGTGGGAAGACGTTTCACATCCAAATAAAAACAAAATCTTTAGGAGACAGCACACCATGATGCTAGTGCGACTATTTGTTATTGGAATTATTTTTGTTACCAATTTGGTAACGGCGTCTGTATCAGATAAAATAACACTCGGTGGACTTTTTCCAGTCAGTAATCGAGGTGAAGGCGATATTGATTGTGGAAGTATTAACAATGTTGGCTTACAGCGACTCGAGGGAATGTTATTTGCTTTAGATCTCATCAACGCTGATACCAAGTTGCTCCCGGGGATTACCTTAGGTGCTAGACTGTATGATACGTGTAGGCGTGAAACGTATGCCCTGGAGCAGACGATCGAGATGATCAGTCAGGACCTCCAGCAAGATTCGAGCATGTACGTCTGCCCGAATGGAAGTGCTGTCCGGCGAGCAGACGACCAGAGTGGTCAGTCTGTAACCGGTGTAGTAGGAGCGGCAAGTAGCTCAATCTCACAGCCAGTTGCAAGTATCTTGCGACTCTTTCAGGTGAATTAAATTTTTAAGCGAATTTAATACGTTAAATTATAGTTTATACATAATGTACCGCATATACAGTAACTCATTCTTTCCAAGTGACAGTGGTTTAGCTTTGTAGTTCCTTTAAGTAAAAAGGAATATATTTCCTACCACAAACAAGCCGATGAACCATAACAGGTTTAGTGGTATAAGTAACGGAAAGCTGTCTCCTATAGATGTATGATTATAAACCACTGTCCCAAAAGTAATTGGGTGGCATGCTAATTACAAGTAGATATACCTAATCAAAAGAAATAAGTTAATGAACTAGGGCAGGGCTCCGGTGTACATTGCAACTTAACTCGTATCATTGCCTCTCTGCATCGGACATAATTCTAATTAGCGACAAATACTGAAATAAGTGGTCACTATAGTTTTACTCATTTTGTTTTACTGGAAAGTTATACATCAACATCAACATGGCACCAACCAAGATATCAACAAATAAAGTTCCATATTAAAAGTGTGCGTTCTGTTCTGCATGCTATGGTCATCCGACAGCAAGAAAACCAGCAGCTAATAAAGATTCTCGGAGACAACGGAGACGGCCAACTGTGTTTATTGAGTTTATTTTATTATTTCTTTATTATTTTTAGTATTTATG
>NW_022738837.1:117710-120210 GCF_011630105.1 Anneissia japonica
ATATATAGCTCATATAAATAAATAAATAAATTGTGTAATAAAATTCTTCAGACGGAATTCGAACCTGCGACCTCTCGCTGTCTAGGCGAGCGTCATAACCATTAGACCACAGTGGCTTCATGGCTAATCAGATTCAAATACAGCCAGATACATTCTGTTACACAATAGGTACGGCTAGAAAAAAAAAAATATATATATATAAACTTTTATATTAATCTGAGAGATATATCGTATAACTTAAAAGCATGGGCAACTGTCATTGTCGTTAGCATCAGCGTGACTTTTGACATGGTGATGCTCTGTTTTAACATTCTAGGATCTTCGGTTCAGGTTCAGTTTTGACAAAGCATGTCAGTATCTGCTTCAATGCAGCCAAAAGCCTCAAAATACATAACAGAGTATTGAGAATCCCTTAATCCGGGTGCACACTGCGTCGTACGACGAATTCGACTGCTGATTATAGGTGGCAGTCTGAACGGAACTCATCAAAAAACGATCATTTGCGCGCGCGTCGTGGCGTTGCGTTCTCCATACTACAAACGCGTCGGGCGACGACCGTCGTGGGCAGTGAGTTGCACGGCTTTATAATCACCTTCCCTTCTTCAGTGGTATAACATCTTATGTTCAAGTCCTTTTTTTGCTTTCTTATTTTGATTTCATATATAATATTGATCGAAAACAAGACGATAAATGAATAGATATTACGAATAATGGTAATGGTTTTAAGTTTATAAAGCGCAAGATACAAAAAGAAATGCTTATTAGCATTGATCGCAACCAAAAGCCGATAGGTGGATTTATTTTACGAGTAAATGTCTATTTAGCCTACGAAAATACTTAGGCCTAATATATACAATTATTCCTCAAAAGATTTAAATATTCTGCTGGTTAGTTTGTTTAACAATTCTGTTCATCCTCTATTCATATTGAACTTAGGGCTGCAATGTAAATTATAGCATAATGAATTGTAGAGTTAAATACAATTAAAGACGATGGTTCTCTTTATTGTTGCTGTTTGTATCATATCTTGTCGAAGGACACATTTCACAGAATTATCATCTTAAATAATAAATGAATCTGTTTACCAAACATCCACGTTGCATGCTTTCTTTATGTTGAAAATATTTCGTCTTGATCCTGAAGACTTCGTCATTGCTGAAACATCATCATCAACAACAACAATAATGTTTAAGCACTGACAAAATTAAGGTGTTACGGTCTTTGTTAAACAGTTTAATGGCTACGGTTGATGGCAGGTAATAAGGCCTATAACTAACAACAGAGTGAAATAAACAAAATGTCAGACATATAAACGTCTGAGTGAATGAAGTACTGTAATTGTCATAATGACAATTGGTAGTCTAAATATACGATGCAATTAGTGAAAAGATAACGACTTATAAAGTCGAGATCTCTATTATTACACACAAACACACACACACACACACTATATATATATATATATATATATATATATATATATATATATTTGAGTGAATGTAAACTATCTACAGTAAAAGATCGAATTGGACACACTGCACTTACTCGATGCAAACTGCTTACGATATCGATCGTCTGGCAATCTGCAATTTTTTGATCGCTTGTGTTCCATCTTTTATTGCATATACTGAGTCTCTAAGTTAAAATTTATCAGGTCATTTTTTTAACATGCTATCAGAAATTGAGAGCGAATTCATTCTTTTTCCCTAGATTCCTCAGATTAGCTATGCGTCTACAAGCCCCGAGTTAAGCGATAAAATGCGGTTCGATTACTTCTTACGAGTTGTGCCCCCGGACACATTTCAGAGCCAGGCCATGTTTGATATCATTAAGTTCATGGGATGGACGTACGTCTCGACGGTGGCAGAGGCCGGCGAGTATGGCGAGAATGGTATAGACGCCTTCATCAACCTCACTCGAAACACAGGTAAACAATAGCAAAAAGTTAATGAAGAATCAAATAGAAAATATAGGTTTCTTAAATTTCGTCCACACGTACTATCAAATTTCTTTGACAAAAACTGTATACCCATATATAGTCATGATGTGCCTATATATGGTCATGATGTGATGTTATCATGGCCATATTAAAGGTATGTTACATGTTTTTGTCAAATAAAATTCGATAAGCTGGAAAGGGTTTTATTTTAAAATATCAAATCAGTCATTAGATTTCAATAGGACTTACATACAGAAACATTTCAGTGTTGGTTGATTTAGAGGATTTTGTTTTCACTTTTAAAAAAATTGTTCTGAACAACAGCCAATTTATAGGTATATACAGTACAAAGAATAATATGAACGGAGTTGTTATTGCGTTTGTGGCGAGAAAACATTTGCTCTAATTTTCATAGCTAATAATTTATATCCATACAAACTAAGTAATTCAAATATCAAAGTAAAAATATGGCATAAACAAACGTAAAAACATGAGCGTTTGTGGGACATACGTGAGTTTGTGGGACATTCGCGTAACGTTAGCGACGTTCTGATTGGTCAG
>NW_022738837.1:121814-124004 GCF_011630105.1 Anneissia japonica
TCCCCATATATATATATATATATATATATATATATATATATATATATTTAAATTGCGAGACCTATCTCCTGGCCTAGGCCTATATGGTAATTATACATTATAGGCCAAATCGATATTTGTATATTATAGGCAACTAAAAATTTAATGAAAAAAAAATGTATGTATATATTATAGATAAATATAACGGAAAGTTAAATAGGCAATTTAATCATTAGGATACGTGCCAGTACTTAAGTACAAATAGTGTTAATGTCACTCCAAAAGTGACATGGCAATTTTATAATTACTATAACTTTATTTTGGAAGTGACGCTTTTAAAACAGCAGACAAACTCTTGTAGTGTGTTCATAAAAGTAACATACTGTACAGCCATAATACAATATTAAAACAGAGACTTTTAATACAATAATATACGTTACACAATTACACAAGTTGAATATATCACAGATCCTGTATGTCATTTAACACTTACAATTTATAACATTTACAGCAAAGCACAATTTATATATTGTGGCCAACTGACCTATACTATTTTAATATTTATAAATAATAATAATCAAATTAATAACATAAGACTTGTATAGGGCTCGCTCATATTCTAATTTAAAGAGCAACAATCTATATACCCTATATATGGATTTTATTACATTTTGATATTTAATTAATTTTTGCTGGTCTTACATATCATTTATTTGCAAAAATAACAGGAGCTACTTTAAGTAGCTCCTGTTATTTATTTTTTATTTTTTTATTTTAAGGGTCTATATGGCGGGATTGCCTAATTGAAGAATGCTTGCCATCGTAGGGTCTCTCGGTCTATCGGCGAGGATTAAAGAACTGCTCAAAAATAGTAAATTATTACAGTATTTATAATATGAAACTGGATATAAAGTAGTGAAATCATTAAGAAAAAAATCTATAAATAAAGTTACATGAAATTCGACTGCTAAAAAGATTAAATGGAATTAAACTATACAGGAGGCCACTAACTGTATTATATAATATTATACACAGGAATGCACATCACGTTAGACACAGAACGCGCATCGCGTATGACACAAGATGGCTTCTAAATTCTCAATGTCGCAACTCTTTCTATCTATGGCTTTGGTGGGGGGGGGGGTCTGCAGTGCGCCCTCAATTCGTGTAATTGCATAATTGTGACACAGATATTAGGGAGATTTCGCAACCTTAGAAAAACGATTACGTCATTATCATTATCGTCATTTGTGCGTAAAACATTCTTGACAATAACCTGTACGAGCTCAGTATGATCATTGATTCAAGCAGAAGGCATGAATAGTCGACGTTATTGTAGAAAAAAGGTTGTCTAAAAAATAATTTACTTAACCGTATTCGTTATCGTTTTCTTAAGCTTGCGATTACCGTACTAAGCTAACAGGTTTACGTTAAATTAACTGTATAATAACGTTGCGATTATACGTATTTATGACGTAATTCTGACTATAAATGGTTCCAAACTTTGCTGCAACGTTATGTTGACGTTTATTTCTGACATAAACCACGAAAGACGTATTCGTATGAACGTTTTCGAAAACAAAACTCACTAATGAGTAGATACTCTGACGATCACTTACCACGCGAGTACTTTTAAACGGCGCACAGTTGTGATTTAAGTGTATATGGATTGGTTTCATAATGTCACTTGGTGTATATCAATAAATATACTACCTTAAATTTTCAGTGATAAAAGAAATGTAATTCCATCCTTCATCACTAAAAGGCAGCCTTTTAAAGTATTACTTAAGTCTTGTAGATATTAATCAATGGTTCTTTTTCCAAAATAATAAATCAAAGTTAAATACAACACTGCACTTCAGTGATATAAATATCAAGTATTGGCGTAATCATTCGCATAATGTAACTCACATTCTTGTATTTCACCACTTATTACTCAGCAATTACTAACATATAAAATGCTATCGTTGGTCAAAAAATGTCGTGTCATAAATTATTATAGAGAAAGTGCAGTACCACATGTTTTAAAAAGATACTTCGATTTACAATAAAATTAGTGTATACAGGTGAATTGATGTTTATGTAAATTATAGTGTTATATACTGCAAATATAAACAAATACAGGTAAATGAGAAACAGTACAAAGAAATTACTTTTAAAAAAAAACCTAGAACTTTCGAAATCTGCTGCTCCCATCTTCAAGGTTCAATA
>NW_022738837.1:124058-152574 GCF_011630105.1 Anneissia japonica
CATACAATAATCATATATTAAAAGACAAAATATTGGAAAACGACAATGTGGAAAATGATGATTGGATCTTGATATAAATAAAACGTAATATTAACTGCCAGAAGAGTCTAGGAAAACGGAAGTAAAGTAAGGTAGGACCTAATAAAATAATATAAGGTAAGGAGTAATGACACCAATTATGTATCGGGAACAGGAAAACAAGTATAAAGTTGTAGTATCACACTTAGTCAGTGTTAGTAGACGGATGCAGGATGAACATTATAAACGATAACTATTGTATCATTTTACTTATTATACTTTGAACCATAGTGTAAAAAAACTGGTCTTTCTCTGATTAAAGTCCCTTCGAATTAAAGATCACTTTCAATTAAAGAACACTTTTCTGTAAGCTTCACTTTCAAATAAGGATCAATTTTCTGTGGTCCCCAATTCACAAATATCTTTTATCTTTTTTATTTTTATTGTAGTTATAGACCAAAGCTGCTAAATGCCATGCAAAACTCCTGTCCCAAAGAGAAGTCTTTAATTAGAGGGAGACCTGTAATCTTAATTTAAAGCCAAATAAAACCAAAGAAATTATTTTTAGCTTATAATCGGAAAAAGTTAAAATACATACATATTTAGGAACTACAATTGACAACAAACTGAACTAGAATGCACACATTGATCATATCAGTAAGAAATCTAATTCAATTTTTAAATCGTTTATTTTGGAATCAAAATTGTCCATAATACTGTACAAAATAATATATGGGAAAAAGAATAAGAGAAATTGAACTAACAAGAGAAACCCAACAGTTATCATGTTAGGACTTGGTTTTAATCAGTTAAGCGCAAAAAATGTATCACAACTCAACAGTGAAGTACATTATTCCAGGTATGCCAAAACTGTCTTAAAACATACGCTCTTAACACGTATAAATAAGTATTTATATTTCCTTAGTTAGAAACCCCAAGTCATTCCAAGCAAAGTTAATAGTGATATCCTTAACCTCTTTTTAGTAGTAGGCCTACTTTTTATGTGTACGGATTATAATGACTTTGTTGTATGGTATTCTAATCTTATCATTTTAACAAGGAGAAACACCAAAGAATAATGATACTTGAAAAAATATTTAAAAGAAACATCGGCAGCTTATGAGAATTACACAACATATGTGTATTATGTAATTTATAAGATAACTAAGGACTTGTCTCACCCAGTGAATAACATTTTACTCGCACAATAAATCAGGCAGGCTTCATGCCCTTAAATAAAATTCTAATAGATCAAAAAATTCTTTCATTAACAACTCTATTATAAAGTAAGTATTATAATAAAACTTTCAACAGATAATTTATATACTTATTTTTAATAATTTAAATGATACGAATATCATAGTGATTCTTGTAAGACGCAAGATGAAAGGCCGTATTCATATAAACTTATGAAAATATGACGTACCTATTATTCGTTATCGTTTTCTTACTTGGAAAACCTCATTTTCTGCTACAATCATGTGTGCTGAAATGGAGTTAAAAATTTAGTGATTAAGATACTTGACTTCTAATGCCCGGGTCCTGAGTTCTATTCCTGTGTCAGCAAGACACAGGAATTTACGACTAAAAACAGTTCCACTTCCTAAGCCTCATAATAATAATAATAATAATAATAATAATAATAATAATAATAATAATAATAATAATAATAATAATAATAATAATAATAAAACCGATGTTTATAGCGCAAACATCTTCGCCAAAATAAGTGCTCAAGGCGCAATGTCTAAAACTTCGTTCCGCAACCTTTTTAGTCCAGAGCCCAAATTAAATGTCAAGAACTCAGACGCGACCCATCGGACCTAAAGACCAAATCTATCACCTGAATTTCATGGTAATATTATTGAATATTATATTTTTTTAAACAAAGTCAATAAATCACGTCTGTCGTTTTATACACGAGGAATATGTCCATAACCAAGACAACTTGATTCTTTTTCAACAAATTAAAAGATATCAATTCATTTATAAAAGCTTTTTCAAATCACCCACAAACTAAACTAAAATGCCATAAAAATGAAAATAATATAACTTTGAATTACTCATAAAACATAACCACATAATTTATTAAATCTTAAGTTAAGTTTAATGGCGAGTTGATTGACCGAGCAGTTAAGTCAGGGGCACCGTAACCTTCAGCTATAATATGGGCGCTGGTTCACACGGCTCGCTCGCCAATGGTTCCGGTGGTGGAACAAGACTTTTTGGATATGTACTTTTAAACCATAGGCCCATCTGTACGCATTTGTCTCGTGTGCACTTTAAAGAACCCAGTACATTCTTCGAGAAGAGTAGGGGGTTACCCTGGTGTATTGATCCATTCAGTCCCCTGTCCCCTGCGGATGTGTGGCATGATGCCACATAGGATACTGCAATTATTGGCATATCTTTAGCGCTCGTGCCTAAAGAAATTAAATGAAATGAAATGAAGTTATTACAGACGTTTAACTACAAAAAATAAATTCTTAAATTTGCTGCCAGAAATATATGGATTATTGGAAGACTAGTATACACACTAATCGACGAGAAAAATAAAAGCCAAACACATTGATATGAGCAAAACTAACACTTTCAAGTCATACTAAAGCACAAATGTTTTGATAGTATATTATTGAAAATGAAACTATTGACAACGCACGCATCACAAATGCACGTTTCTTTACTGTAATTTTGTCTTCGTTCGTATTACATTTCCACAATCTGGAGAGATACGCGACCCATCAAATTTATTTCGCGACCCAAACATTTGGTCGCGACCCATAGGTTGCGGAACGGTGGTCTTAAAATAAAGAACAACAGAAAGGTACAAACAAGAAAAATGTAATACAAGAATCATCATTGTATAACTTACCTTCTCATTTTATCATTAATTAAACCATCCTGTCTTTCGTTATCTTATAATTTCATTTTTTCTTTCCAAATATTTCATTGACTTTTCTTTTTCTTTCTTACATTTCTTTCATTTAATTTTTTATGTTTCCGTTTTTTCCCCTTTTTCTTTTTTTTGTGTTTCCTTTGTGATTCCTTTTCATATTCTTTGCCTCTTCTTTCTTATGTGTCTTATCATTTTCTTTTCCCTTTCTTTCTTGTGTTTTGTTTTTCTTTTTCTTTTCCTATTCTTACGTATGTTTCTTTTTCATTTCCTTTCATTTTCCTTTTCTTTCTTATGATTCATTTTCTTTTTTCTTTTCCTTTTTTTTTCTTGCGTTTCTTATCCTTTTCTTTTTCCCTTTCTTTCTTGTGTTTCGTTTTCCTTTTCTTACTTATGTTTCCTTTCCATCATTGAACAGACATTGTTTTATCAAACATTAGGATAGTTCGTTCTTTTTTAAAGATTTTTAGGAAGGTTTTAACTCCAAATGAATTTGAATTTGAATACCTCAGCCCCAACCGTGGTGAGCCGGCACTAAGATAATCTTGATTCTCCATCTGTAAAACTTCCTCCGTTGGCCAACTCTATTTTGAATTCCTGGATTCGTCACTGGAGATCTTTTTGATCAAAATGAAAAATCCGACAAGGCTTCTTAACAACCAAGCTAGAGCTCGACTTGTGGTATTTTAGTTTGTCTTTTTATGTCCAAATTCGAACCCAGGTTTATTAATCCATTCAATCCCCTGTACCCTACAGATATGCTACATAGGATAGTACAATTATTGGCATATCTTTGGCGCTCGTGCCTAAAGAAATTAAATGAAATGAAATGAAGTTATTACAGACGTTTTACTACAAAAAATAAATTCTTAAATTTGCTGCCAGAAATATATGGATTATTGGAAGACTAATATACGCACTAATTGATGAGAAAAATGAAAGCCAAACACATTGATATAAGCACAACTAAACCTTTCAAGTCATAACTGAAGTACAAATGTTTTGATAGTATATTATTAAAAATGAAACTATTGACAACGCACGTATCATAAATGCACGTTTTTTTTACTGTAATTTTGATTTCCTTTGTCTTCGTTCGTATTACAACATTTCTACAATCTGAAGAGATATGCGACCTATCAAATTTATTTCGCGACCCAAACATTGGGTCGCGACCCATAGGTTGCGGAACAGTGGTCTAAAAATAAAGAACAACAGAAGAGAACAAATAAGAATCATATACATGAACGATGCTCCACCACAGATGCCTGATCAGACACTCCCATAAATCTGACAGTGTATAAAGAGTATTTATTTGTTTTTTCAAATATTTATCATTGATTTCAGGCATTTGTATCTCTCGTTCGGAGGTCATCGAGCGTGGTGCTACAGAGGCCGTTTACAGTCGTATTGTATCGTACCTTGCTGAAGATAAAAAAGCCCGCGTTGTAGTTATTTTTGCCCAAGACGACCAGATCAAGGGATTGCTAAAAGCAAGTAATAACCTTACGGAGAGATTTTTGTGGGTTGCTAGTGATGGTTGGGGGACGAAGGAGTCAATCGTAGAAAGCGGAATGGTGAACAGTGCCGTAGACGCCATAACCGTGCGGCCTGAACGCTTTGATGTTGAAGGTAAGAGCATTTTGACAATTATAAGACGTCTCGTAGTGCCATGTCTATTTCAAAGGTTAAAATATACATCAAAATATTTTAGCACATCCACACGTTATACTGGAGAGTGTAGTAAAGTATGGAAGTGAAGTTATTGTTATTATGTCAGACGAGAGTTTATAGGCCTACATTCTAGATCTGACCTACGTTTGCAGGGGCCGATAGACGGCTAACCGCCGCTACACTCTGAAATTATCCGTCGCTCAATCATGCTTCCGGCGTGACAACCTGCACCACAGTATCAAAAGAATTCGAACCCCACCCCGACCCCAGTTCATAGTGAATTTGAAACTTCCAGGCCAAATTCACTAAACGGGAGTGAAAATTTCACAAAATTCGGGGGCACAGGACTAAAATTCCTGGCAAGTGCTGAATTTACTAAAGGCAAAGGCGCAAACTTTCGGGGTCGGTGTTCCCGTGACACCGGACTGGAAGTAAACAAGCATCGCGCTTCTGAGGGCTACAATACGTTTGTTAATTAAAACTACACACGTAGGTCTACATTAAAAGTAAGGTTTTAACTGAGGACGTGTTAAATATGCTTTGTATTATCTATGACTGTCTAACCAATGAATTAAAATTCATGTTGACTTAAATTGTGGATGAATTATCATGAAAATTCGAGACATAATAGAAAATAATATTAATAAAAGCGATAAGACTCAACTGCCAATTTTTGCAGATTAATGCCATTGTGTCTATTGTGTCTATCATATCGCGTTGCATATTTGACTTAAAGCAGCTTATAAAATATAGTCGATGTTTCTATTTAATAATGCCACTTCGAAAAAAATAATAAAATAAAACAAAATATTTGCGTATACTCACGGTTCTAATTTTTACCACAGCCTATTTCGGGCGTTCCCTTAAGACGTACAATAAACATATTATAATTACAACATGCTTTATTTTTTTGGGGAGAAAAAACACATTACAGTAATATGTAACCTTTCGTATAAAATGCCATATTAATGATGCTGACACACAAAGACAGGCAGAAAGCGCTGAAATGCAAAGACAGATAGGAAAGTATAATACATACTCCAAGTATTCAACACGATGGCGTGTATTTCAATACTTGGAGTATGTATTATACTTTCTTATCTGAGATTAATCAGTGGACCTTTCGGTTTAAAGACAGATAGAAAGCTGTGTTCACCTCGCATTTCCGAAGCGCCGAACGCAAGCGCCCCTATTCTAACACACTGATTTAATTTTCTAATCGGTTCGGTAGACCTTCCGATCCGAAACTTCGGATTCATTGTCAATGCCGGCCACTCACTGCGCCCGACGGTCGTCGGCCGACGCGATTCTATGGAAAACGCAACGCCACGACGCGCGCAACGGATCGTTTTTAATGGCGATTCGTTCAGACTGCCACCAAAAATCAGTAGACGGCGTTGCGTCGTCTAGGGCTTACTGGGAACAGAATTGGATTCGTCGACGCAGCTAGTGCCCGATTTTAAACACAAACTGAGTATCTATTCGGACACTTGATATTGTGTTGTTAGAACTTGCATTGGCAATAAGGTCTTGAGGACAATCCGTTTTATCAACTACAGCTGAACCTCTATGTGCGACATCCTCTCTCATAGGCGACTACGTCTGTTAGGTGAACACTTGCCAATAACACGTTTTGTTTCCCATTCAATCATTAAATAAAATTTGGTAACTCTGCGCGACCGCCTCTCTTAAGCCCGTTTTGCGTAAGTGCCAACCTCCCGTAAAAGTCCATCTCTCGCAAGCGACCGCGACCAATTTGGGCTTAAAAACTTGATTTATCTTTGGTATTTTACATCTAGTAAGCGACCATCCCAGAAGGTCGTTGTATTGATCATTTCTACAAGAGACCCAAAATCAATATAGGCCTTGGTCTCCACTCGGATTGTACTCGCGTAGGCGACACTTCTCGTAAGCGACGACTCGTAAGGGACGACTTTACCTGGATCCGATGGTGGTCGCCTAATACGCACGAGAGTCTTAACTGTATATATCATTTGTGAACGGCGAGTTCGTTGACATGAAACACGTAGCTGGCCTCATTCAAATATATCCGTCTGATGTACAGACATTGAAATTAAATAATATAGATTAATTTAGAAAGCTATGTCGGTTGGTAGGTTTTTGAGTAGATAAATGTAGTCAGCTATTCGCCATTGGTATTGGAGGAGACGTCGAGGAAATGCCACTTAAGTACATTCGAACGTTTATGGTGGGATGAAATGAGTTGAGTTAACATTGATTTGAAAGAGATGAGTATCGTCAATGTCGTGGTTATAGATAAAGAAAACATCATCGATTTATTTGACGTGTTAAAAGGGTTTCATTTAAAAGCAAGAGATGTGTTCCTCATTGGAGGACATCGCCGTTTCTACCGCTGTACCACTGGCTTTATGTAGTATGTAGATAAATGTTCGGTGAGAAAAAAAAATGTTATAATGTGGTATGGAGGAAATGATTTGTTGCTATGGAAATACTCAAGGGTGGCAATGTGAATAATTTGAAAATAATGATACAAAAGTGTAAGTTTATCGATCGAAGTGAAACATAAATAGTAATGATAAAAAATGGGGAAGCTTGTTATTGAGTACCGTGCTTCACTATTTCTCTTTTCTTTTCTTTGTTTTCCCCTCTCTGTTTTGGTGGACCCAGCTCACGTTTCCCCCTACCTCCAAAACTAATGTAGGCCCATTCTTTTAATTGAATTTTTTGTGTTAACTGCCTTTAATGGAGGCGACAGTGACGGGCTCATAGGAGTTTTCACGTCATCTACTGAACATGATGATGGGATTTATCGATATACAAGAGAATTTTATTAATAAGATTGCAACATAGGCCTAGCAACAGAGTGTTCATCGTGGTTTTACACCTAAAGGTGAAACAATACGCACAAGCCCGATTTTTAGGAATATGTACGCGGCCGTATACACAATTTTGTTTTAGAGAGAGAGTGAAATAATCAGAAAATACAGAATACAGAGAAATATAATTCAATAAATGTATCTACCACAAGGATGAAATGTTTGAATCAACGGCGTTTATGTAGGCCTATAATCCTAAGTAATCTCAATCACGATGCGTGCTCTAGGCCAGAACAGTACTTGAGGTTTCAAAACACTTTATCCAGGTTATTTGGCCGTTATGCTCTTTAGAATATCTTCTAACTCTAACGAAGTTTATCTTTTCCTTTTATTTGAAAGTCACCATTTTCTTTACAAATTCTTCTGAGACGAATTAATTGGTAGGCACAGAGGCGGATTCGGGGGGGGGGGGCGGACCCAGTCCCCCTTTCCAATCTCCATCAGACAGTGTGTTACTTTAAACTCGTTCAAATCCAAGTTTTTAATTAATTTAACATGAAATCTTTATTGTTTTTTTATGTACAGCGCACTGAGAGCTTGCTTACTTGCGCTATATAAGAATGAACTATTATTATTTTATTATTTTTAAAAGTAAAAAAAAAACAAAAAAACAAAGGAGAAAAAGTAAGAAAGGTAAAAAATATTGATTGCCCAAAACTCGGACTCCCTGGAGGATATTTACTCCCTGAGTAGTGTTGCTTCTCGATTGCACCCACCACCCCACCCCCATCCCCTCGATTTTCGGACATTTCTAGATCCACCCCTGATGCCTAGTACGAAATACAGTTCTTAGAGGATTATATTAACAGGCTTCGCTACTGAAGTAGGTACCCAGAGTAACGTTATTAACGTTATAATAATGAAATACGTCTACCATTTATTATCCAATTACTGTGCTGTAATATAAAAATAACGATTCGTATCGGAAATGGGAAGCACGTTTACTCCACCAGCGGGTTTGTCTCATCAATCATACCTGAACTGTTCGAAGACTTACATTAATGCAACCCTTGAGAATAGAGGGCAGAAGTCACGTGATTCAACGAGCTTGTTTGCGTCTACTGTTTTTATCTTACTCTTAAATGCATTGATGAATGAAGACGTATGGCGATAATTACAAGAACAATACCTGTAAGCCTGATCATAATCGGTCTAACAATACCCCTAATGAAATAGAGTATTATAAGTATCAAACGAATATATAACAGGCCTTGTAATAACAGTAGGAATAATAATGATGATGATTATGATCATCACCTACTTTAAGTTCCTTCAAGAGTAAATTATAGTTGATCACGACCTTTTGAAAAACAACTGTTTATATTTAAACATTTGAAAAGTTATTCATGAATAAATATTGGATTGATTGATTAATTAATTGATTGATTGAAGATAATGATGATAATGAAGGTGACGATGTTGATGATGATCTTGTAATAACAGTAGGGATAAAAATGATGATGATAATGATGATGATGATGATGATGATAATCATGATCATGATCATAATCATGATGATAATGATGATGATCATGATAATCATGATGATGATGGTGAAAATGATAATGATGATCATTGTTTATTTTTTTCTTTTTCAGTTTTATTTAATATTCGATTGGCAGCAAAAAATCTGAATTGCATTAAATTTACAATTAAATATTCAATACACTGAAAAGACCCAACAATAAAAACAATACAATTCATGCAAACAAAATACATTTTTGATTAAAATTATCAGATACTACTGTAAGTGATTATTATTTTTGCAATATAATAATACGAATGAAGACTCAAGAAAAAATTGGGGAAAATGAATCAATCGTTATCATGATGCTGGGCATGTTGATGATAATAGTGATGATGGGTCATGTTGATGGTAATGATGATGGTGGTGATGATGATGATGATGATGATGATGATGATGGTGACCATGATAATGATGACGAATAATAATGGTGATAATAACGACGTCGAAGACAATGATGATGATGATGGTGATGACCAATGACCATGACGTTGACGATGATGATAATAGGGAGTTTTCGCAAACTTACTAAAACGATAACGAATACGGTTACGTCATCAAATTTTAGACAACCTTATCCATACATTGGCATATCTGTCAAAACTTACGCGATTCATGCCTTTTGCATTAATTAAGGATAATATGCAGCTCGTTCAGCATTGTCAATAATGTTTCAGGCAATGACGATAATGATAATGACGTATTCGTTTATCGTTTTCGTAAGGTTGCGAAATCTCCCTAATGATAATGACGAGAAGGTCAATGACAACAAAAAGGGACCAAGATTGTTAACACCGATATTAATTACGCTCTTATTGAATCTAATAAGTGACAATCCTTTACACAATACAAACATGTTGCTCTACATAATCCAAATCTCATTATGATGATGACAAGGGAATGGGGTGGATTTGTTCGTCTTCGGGAAAATTATGTTATTGACAGGAATTGAACCCACTTAACTCATGACCCAGGTTGGGAGCCAAGCTTCTTAACCACCAAGCTACAATTCCGCACAGCTCGTTCAGCATTGTCAATAATGTTTCAGGCACGAATGACGATAATGATAATGACGTATTCGTATTCGTTATCGTTTTTGTAATGTTACGAAATCTCCCTAATGATAAGACGAGAAGAAAAAGGGGCCAAGGATTGCCAACACCGATATTAATTACGCTCTTATTGAGTATAGTAAGTGACAATCCTTTACATAATACAAACATGTTGCTCTACATAATCTAAATCTCATTATGATAATGACAAGGGAATGGGGTAAATTTGTTTGTCTTCGAGAAAATTATGTCATTGACAGGAAATGAACACTCTTATCCCATGACCCAGGTTGGGAGCCAAGCTTCTTAACCACAAGCTGCAGTTCCGCACAATTTTAAGCAGAATGAAAACGACATCGATCAAGTCAAGATCAGGAGGAAACAAAATGTTTGATATGTAGTAAAACTGGATTTTTTCTAAGACACAAAAATGATGTTTGACAAAAAAACTCGAGAACGCTTAATGAGATACAGATTTTTTGAATATTTAAAAACTGGGGGAAACGGGCGTAACCACCCTTTTCCCTCTTTTCCCCCCGTTTTTTAAATATTCGAAAATCAATGTATCCTTAACAATTCCAGAGATTTTTTGTCAAACACCATTTTTATGTCTTGGAAAAAGCAGTTGTACAACACATCAAAACAACATTTTCCTCCGGAGCATGGCTTTACGTGACGACAACATGACGTCATCAATTCAGATGAAATCACCGTATACCCAAATAACCTCACATGCACTAAGAACTGTTAACAATAACACGAAGATTTTATGCTTCCCATTTTTTGCAACGTCTTAAGGGAGAGTGATGACGGAGAAATTGTGTTATTGTAAGCGAACATTCTTTCAATTGTAAATATTTATTTGAACGTTTGCTGTTTGCCATTAGGCTAGTTTCTGAGTCTTGCGATTTAAAGTAACAGCTCATTAATCTAATAAAGTACCAAAAAAAGAAAAATAATGTAAGGCTTAATTAAATCTTGTATTTGAACATCTCTTAGTTGAATAGCTTTGTGGTTAAGACGCTTGCCTTCTCCAATTCAATGGTCCTTGGTTCAATTCCTATCACGGTAATAGGATTTTGGTCTCACGACCAAAACAACTCCACCCCAGAGCTACTCTCACATTATCACGATCTACACTGCGATCGGTACACGACCTCACCGCCGCCGTGGCCAGTTCGTGATAGTGTGATAGCAGCTAAGAGTAACTTGCTCGTGACAAGAGAGAGGGCCGTGGACGGTCGCGGAGTTTTGAACATGTTGAGAAAGTTATTGTGGGAGGTACTGGTCGCCAGCCACACATGTCATAATCATTTGGCTTAAGTGGCCATTATCACTTTCCACCAATAAGATGTTTACATGTATATTAAATGAGTCAAGATAAATGTTCATGCTTGGGGTCATTTTACGACGTATACCGATCGCAGTGTAAGACTTGTCTATGTAGAGCATCTTGTTTGTATGTTTGTCTTGTGAAAGGATATGCCACTTAGAAAATTAATGAAAATCGCTGCTTAGACTATCCCAGGCATTGGGCCTTAAACAATTAATAAAATAAATGAATGATATTTGTTATCATATTCATCAGTGAATATTAGTTGTACAGTATATAGAACATATATATAGAACTCTGATTGCACAAGTTGGACAAACATTTTCTTTTGAAAATAGTGTGCTAAAGGTAGGCGTAAAAAAAGTATATAGGAGAATTAGAATTTGACTTTGCAAAATTTGACCAATGCTTCAAAATCAAACTCTGATTGAAATGTAGCACGAAATATTGCTCCAAGTATTTTTTTGGAAAAGCACAAGGCGGTCTGAAATTCAAGTTACTAGAAAACTGAATACCTCCATCTTTCAGTGATTGATTGTCTTTCAGAAGAAATGTTCAAATCAATATGCACTTTTGTATATTTATCAAATAGAATAGTAAAGGATTGTATCCATACGAACCACCATTGTAAAAGTAAACACAAGCTTATGCAGGATAATGAATAGTTTGATGATTAATTGACGACACCATGACGACATCAGGCAAACGAAAACAATATTATCCTCATATTATGAGGATAATCTTTCAATTTTTTTGCAAAACGTCTTGGGGGAAAGTGATGACGAAAAAGTGTGTATTCATATGCTAGCTTTCTGTCAACTGAAAATATTGATCTTAACATTCTCTTGTTTGTGAACCTAATTTGTTTAGTTTCGGTATCGTAATTCACAATAAAATCAAGTAAAGTACAGCCGGTAACAAAAAAAGCCAAAATCTATTGCATTGGGAACAATCTTCAGTTAATCATGACTTGCATTGCTTATGTGTAAACATATGCCCAGAACGTTGAAGTTAATGCACACGCACTCCGAGGTAAGTCTAGTTCACATTATTAGACGCAATTACGCCTAACTACGCCAATCACATAATCAATTTGGCATTGTGAACCACCGAAAATTCCACAAGCCGACGTACGCCAAAAATTGGCAAACTTTGCGCAAGAAAGTGGTTGCAACGAAACCACAGACCAAGTACCTTGCAAAATTGTGTAGTTGCAAATTCATCTGTTCTGCGGTTTCAGCCAGTCGTCGCGCGCGCGCGAGGAACATTCGATATCGACATCGACTGAGACGAGATTCAAAGATAATGCACAACAATTTACTATACAAGAATCATAAATGTTAAAAATAACGGGGAAAATCGATTTTGCGAGCTTTCTTCGAGCTGTTTGAAGAAAATGTTTGCATTTTGTACGGAGGAAGCTATTTCCCTTTGTTATACAGTATGTCCTATTAATTCCTTTTGTAAAGTTTAATGAAAGAGTTTAACTGTTTTTGTTTATGTATGTGTTTGTTGATAATCGTTACAGTCCACTAGGTTTCGTCGTCTGAGCTGTTATGTATCATCTTCAATATAAGCCATTGTTTGCAGTGATTATAAGCCAGTGGTCGTATGACGAGTCTTTGTTGATTCAAATTATTGATTTCCAATTTAGGTGGCCATAATAATGTTAATCTAGCGTGAACAAAACATTGAGGAAGCTAACTCCGAGTTCAAATTGACGATCTTGAATGCTATTATTTTGTAGTGTTCAATGAATGGTGATGTTTGGGTACAAAAGCCGAGCACTCACTACGTGGTGACACGGTCGTACGGCAAATCCAATTCCGCTCCCTGCGAGTGCTACGTACGACGCAACGCCATATGCTGATTCTCGGTGGCATTCTGAATGGACCTTCGTCATTAAAAACGTTCCGTTGCTCGCGCATCGTGGCTCTGCGTTCCCCATAGAATCGCATCGACCGACGGCCGTTGTGACTTTTATAAAACTAAATATTATGTTATGGGTAAAATTTTAAATGCCTTTTCATTTGGTGTGGAGTAGTGGATGTTGTAAAGTAAATCCTTTGTCAGGTAGTAGCGCAAAGTGGATGAGAGCGTGATGCTTCATTGGGTTGGACGCTGGCCCACCGCAAGTTACTCCAAGTAATTTACCGGTACGAATTGTTACCCCTTGATTCAGCTGGGTAGTCTTATGCAATGTAGATAAAGCGGCTTGCTAGCACTGACACAAGCAAAATGCACAGCGAACGATTGAAACCCCGCCCTCGAGGTTGGGAAACTAAAACCACTTCTACTGTGCCAAACCGCCCTCACAGGTGGATGTTGATGTTGTCTAATTGAGTCTCTTGACATTTATATTTAAATAGGTTATAACCAAGAAACAAATTGAAGGAATTTGCAGCTGCGTTATCTTAATACATTACCCCAGATTTAGTTTCAAAATTGGATGTTCTATAATCAGTGTATTAGATAGGTTTTCAGTGACGTAAATGTCATCAGGTTGATGTTCTTTAGCGATCCGATTTCTAAACATGAATTCTCTTTTAATATGACCAAATATAATGTCTTGTATATAAACGCTATTATTTCAACCGCAAGCTTTCCTGAAGCCAAATGGAATTCACAGTAAATGTTTACTTTAAAATTATATGAGCGTTTAAAAACGTTGAATATAAACAGAGTCTAGATAGCCACGACTCCAGATCTATAATACAATACTATACTATTTGCCAAATGGTAATAGTGAAATGTTTATCTATAGACATATGTTTTAAAAAAAAAGTGGATTCTTTTATAACAGTAAATTACACCTCTATCTTTATTCGATATGCCTGTATAGAGGTCAATCAACATAAACAAACATTTACACAACATGATACAAGATAACCTTAGATATACGGGCATGCGTACTTAAAACTACGAATTGGCTTATTAATAGCATAAAACAAATTAAAGAAGACAAAAAATTGACTTTCATGTGTCTGGAAAATTACCGTATAACATTAACTATACCACAAGCGGATACTTTACATTTAAATTTTCACTTTCTTGTAGGCGCGGCCGAAGGCAGCATCAACAGTTTTGTTCCAACTACGGATGTTGGCCTAATTGTCCAAATTTTTCATACGGTTTTTAAGCTCATAATACAATTTAGCTGTAATTTACTCACTGCGTTGTGCGACAGTTGTACGACGAATCCAACTCTGTAAGCGCTAGACGCGATGCCGTCTGCTGATCATCACCGTAAATTTCACGAAGAGATACAAACTTTAAGTTTGACCAAAACGGCGATTTGAGGAAATTTGAGGACTAGTTCATAAAACAGAAAATTTCAATATTAGGATATCGAAATTTTTTTAATTTGCGTGAACAAGTTTGTGTCTGTGATAACGATCAGAACAAACACAGCCATTTTGTAGTCAAGAAAAAGGGTGATTCATAGGCCTACAAACTATGCTTATCCAGATTTATTTGATGCACAAATATTATTATTATCCAGATTATTTTGATGCACATAATCGAAATGTCGAAAAAAAAAATGAAAAATTGTGAATTTGTTGGTTTGTGGTGTCGGTGACGGATTGTAGAATGCACATCAGTTGTGTGTGCATCGTGGCATTGCGTTCTTCATAGAATTACCGCGTCGGCCGACGAGTGTCGGGCGCAGTGTGTGAACGGTTTTAGTTGCAGCAGATCAAAATTTTAGTGGGATGTCACGTGATGACATTGGGTTTTGAATAAAAAACTGTATCATGTTGCTTAGCTTCAGGCTAACTAGTTTCCTGTGTTGTTGCATCCTTTTAGTTTCATTGTTTGTTTTTTTTTTTGTTTTTTTTAAATATTTTTGTTTATGTTATGCTTTTTTATTTCAAACAATCGAAATTTTTCTTTCATCAACTGCTATAGATTATAGTTTATTCTTTCTTGAAGAAATTACTTTGTTATTTTATAACTATTTTTTGGGTATATAATTGTGTTTCCAAGATATAAATCAGAGTTAGAATCAGGAGTGGCAACAGGATTTGCACTAGGGATCCGTGGTTTTCGGCGAGAGCAACATGGGAGTGGTCGGGCGTCGCTCAAAATTATCTTGATCTTGACGGTGTCCTTTGACTTTTTCTTCCAAATATTTAATCATCTCTTTTTTTTTAGAAAATACGTACCATTCCACTAAATTGTACGATGATCGCTTTCTTAGTCTATGTGTATTCTTTCTAAACAGACAGTGGTGAAAACATAATTGCAGAAATCGTGACGTCATCATTAAAATATTCTGATTAATATAGGCTCTTTAATATAAGATATAAAATAATTTATTTTTTTTAAAATTCTTGGTCCTACTTTTTTTCGGCGCCTTGAGACGATTTTATTGTGGAAGGCGCACTACAAATATCCCACCATTACCATTACCATTACCATTTATGCTCAACCTTATTTTCTTATTCCGAAATACAGTATCAATTTTAGACTATTACAGGAGGTTATTTCACATTTGAACTACGTAAATTATTATTATTATTGATGTTATAAAACCTCAAACAACATAATAACTTATTTTTGCTTTTCGGAACCATATTGTACCATACGACTATTAAAAGGATAATTGTTTATTTTTATAGTCGAATTTTTGCAATAAAATACCAATAAAATAAATCAAACGAGAGTAGAAAGACGGAACAGTCCAACTGGTATTTCTTGTTTCGTTGTATGTATATAATTCTTTGATATACAAATGGTAATTTAATAGCCTAAACAGTAGTGGTAATTCCTTTGAAAGCCGCACCTAGTATTGTGGCAAAAGTCAAATACGGTAAATACTTATTATTATAACTGCTCTTTACTTTTATGTATGGATATGATAAAAGGAAGTTCACTCGTGTAATAGCTGAGGGCTGGGCACTATGATATCCGGACATACGGCACTCAAGATAGGCCTAGAAATAAAAAGATAATAATGCACTATGTTTGAGTTGTGTATGGTTCAATACAAAAATATCTTAAATACATTACATATTGTTTCTGCAACATCCCTTTGAAAAATGTCTCAGAATGGACGGAGTGCACACAAAGTATGAAAGGATTGTTTTCATTGGCATACATTATTAATGAACACTACCACTGGGAGACATCCAGAGGCCTAGGCATTTTGCGCTACGTACAGTGTTTGCGCGACGCTCTACTTGCGACTAACTAGCTGCTAATGCTAGGTTTACACTATGTTCACGGTGGCCAATGCAACCACGTTTCAGGCCACCGTGAACAAAATTGACGTGAGACAACGCGAGACAACGCGTGGGGACGCAATGGGCAAACGTGACGGGCCGTGATTGCCGTGGATGCCGGCGCAAATTTTTAAACTGTCAAAAAATTCGCCACTTCAGTCACGGTGCGAATGAGGAACATAGTAGGCCTAAAGGCCAACTCAGACAGCGTCGGCCGACGCAGCCCGACCCGATTTATCGTCGGGGACAGTCTTAAGCCGTCGTGAGAAATATTAAACATGTTTAATATTCTACGACGCGACTGCCCCCGACGCACACCATCGCGTCTGCGTTTAACTCACACAGACCCGACGCGACAACAAATTGCGTCGGGTTGCGTCGTACGACGTTGTCTGAGTTGGCCTTTAGCCGCAGTAAAACGGGGTGATCGTAACAAAACGTGACAGTACGTAATAAGCCATAAAAACTTGGAGGCGGTCCGTAGTGGGACGGGAATCATTAAATGGAAGAATGCCACAAGTAAAACAAAAAGTATCCAAGCTCTGCCACCAAATAAGCCAAGACGCAAACTTGAAACGTGGAAAAAAATTGCCAAAATCCCATGGCGCACTACGTTCCGGGCAAACGGGGCTGCCGTGGCCACCGGGAACATAGTGTCAACCTAGCATTAGGCTAGGATAGACCGCTGGAAGTCCCCAATAAGTTGCGAGACCTTGGCGGCGCTGTTTCATAATAGACCCGATAAAAATGTTGTATATGGTAGGGCGAACTTGGTGAGGTTTACGCTATGCATACACAGACTGAACAGTATGATGACGCAGTGTGTGGATATGTGTTCACACTAAACCTTACTAAATCCGCCTACATGATAATATTCAACACAGGCTATGTGAACAGTCTTTAACTCCGTGTACACCTTGCAACATTTTTCTAAAGAAATGTTCTGGCCTACACACTCAACTTACATCTATTTTAACAATTTGAATATCACGTCCTAATTTAATAGCTTTATCAGCTAACTAAATTACCTAGGAGAAATTTGTGGAGCGTCTTCACATTTAAGCAATAATTTAGCTACTTCTTCTACTGTCCAAATTTAGTCGCATACACATTCATTACTCAATTCGTAATTGTGGTAGGTTTTTTTTTTCGTATTTAAATGATACATTGTTAATTTTTGATTACTTATCTAGGTCGGGTTTAAAATCCCACACAGCGTCTGAAACTAGAACTATTCGGTCTTCTTATTATGGCAGGTTGGAGAAATAATGAGCAGCGTAGCTCAGTCGACTCTCTAGAGGACTCTGTACCCGGTTCATTCCCATCCAATGTTCTCCTTGTGTTTCAGCTGGAGGGCTGAAATTGCAAGTATAAATAAGTGCACCGTCTTTCAGCAAATGCACTTAAGCGCAGTGACGTATATATTTAGGTATCTCAAAATGTGCAGGGGTGGGGGAACTGATGGGACACGAATGTAAAATGGAGGGCTCGATGTCTGGTGATATGAAGTGATTTTTATCTATACTTTTGCGTGATTGTTTTGCTTCGAACAATTTCAATGAAAGGGGTGGCAACGGTGGGGGGAGGGGTTATAGGTGGTGCTCCCCTCACTTCCCTAGATACGCCACTGTATAGGGTGCATCAAACCCTTGTGTGTTGAAGGATCTATGAAATACATGATTAATCATAACCCAATCAGGGATTTTATCTCTCACTTAGCACAGTGAATTAATTATAATTTTCAGACATAATGCATTGACAGAAAATGCAATTACTGTTTGATGTTACTGTTCTGCTGTTATATCGACCATTTGTTGAATTATATTTAAAAAAAAAACTTATTTTTTCCATTGTCGGATTAAGTATTGGGGTTAATAAATAATTAGCAATGTGAAACAGGTAGAATTGTTGCTGTAATAGATTTTTCTTAATGTCGTCTTGCAATCTGCCAAGGTTGGAACCAACCAATCGCCAGCCGTGGTATAATGAATCAATAACATTTAAAACAACAACAACAGTATCTACAAATCCCCTCGACTATTCAGGTCAACAAAAATAACCTACTTGTAAACATTTGAATGTATTCGATCTATCAGCAAACTGTGTAGTCATATATCATCTGAGAAATAAATTGCGTTTATTGAGCCACAAAATATAACGCTTTCACTCGGACATAGAGAACGTAGAAATGGAACGACAACGAAAAGACTATGATTCGAAAACGTAGGTCTGATTCGGCGACAAATGTATGTTATAAGATCGTTAAAATAACATTACCGTTTTGTTTTCTAAAGCCGGGCACTCCAGTGCGCTGTACGACGGTCATACGACCGTCGGCCAACAAATCCAACTCCGCTCCGTTGAGTGCCATATCTGCAGCGGCGTAACGCCTATCGCTCTCATGCGGTGGTCCGCAGAACCCCCGACCAGGGGCCCCGGAGGGGCCCTATCCATAGGTTCCTCGAAAATCTAGCAGCCTGACCAAAAAGGACTTTGTTCATACATAACACCATAATGTGTCTCTGAAATCGACTGCAGGATATATCATATTATATCCAGTGGCGGATACCAAATACCCTACCAAATTTGTCAACACATTTTTAAAATGGAGATTAAAAAGGAAATTATATTCGCAATGTGAAGTCAGTGAGTGCCATGCAACAGCATAATATGTCTCTGAAATCGACTGTAGGACATATATCATAATCCAGTGTCTGTAATATATGTCTTACAGTCGACTGTAGGACATATCATAATCCAGTGTCTGTGAGTGCCATATCCGGCCATCTAGAGGTGCCATAATCATAAATTTTCTTACCTCAGCCCCAACTATGGTGGGGCTGAGGTGGTGTGACTCTCCAACAGTGGAATTCCCTCCTGGCACCTTTATTTCTGTCACTGATATATCAATTATTCGTCGTTAAACACAGTTAGAATAACAATCACAACATGATAAAAAAAAAACCCCGATCACATCTAAAATCTCACGATGGAATTGGCTATCGGGACCCAAAAATGGGCCGCATTTCCGAAGCGCCGAACGCATGCGTCCCTATTCTTACACACTGACTCGATTTTTAAATCGGTTCGGTAAGTTCGGCAGCTTATGATACAATACATGAGGTATGATAAAAGGTGCAACCCTCTTACAACCACAATATGGCTAATGTTCAAGGCCCATACCAAGTTTACCTAGTAATCAGCTGAACAATATAATCCTGGAATAATTACAAAGTAATAATAATTATGGTACACAATCGGTGTTAATGACTAACGGAGAGCTGGCTTTTGAAGGATTTATTAGGTACACAGCGTTAATATGGTGATTATTGCAATTTTGATTAAATTGTTCTATCGGTATGTTTGATCAGAGTTACATGTAGGCCTAAAGATCTCTGTGGTGGTACGTATCGGAACGACTTAGGTTTCATTGTCAAAAATTTCACATACCAATGTATATTTCTACAATTTGAGTGTGGAATTGGTGCGACGTCTTATACTGAAATATATATGTCGAATTAAGCCGGGTACACAATTTACCGGCAGTCGTCTGCCGACGCAATTTTGTAGAAAACGCAGAACGAAGACAAAGGCAGGCGTAGCGGATAATTTTATATGACGATTCGCTCGAACTGCCACCGACAGGAATACGCGAGATCGTTAATAATAAGTAATATTTATCAGAACATACACTTGTAGATCGGTGGCACTCAAAAATCATTTGGAGCGTTCATAACGGACCAAAATAAACAAATGTTAATGTTAATTACATTTGTCTGAAGAGTACAATAATATCGTCTCCTTCGTTGAATTTAGGAAATGACTTTTATCGTATATATGAATAATTCTATTTTGAGTAACGTTACAGCACTTAATCGATAGTACATCGTATACTTTGAGGTTCATATAATCGTGTGCTAGTATTAAATAACCATTTTCTTGGTGAATATATAAGTAGTGAACGTTGCAACATGCCAGATAGGCTTTCATATAATACATAGTACTGTATCCATTTTAGCACGATTTTTGAATATGCGCCGCTCTCGGGTGAGCGGCGCTTTTCAGTTAGTGCCGTACTGAAGCTTCAAAAGCACTTACGGTAATTAATCCTTAATTGGTGTGACGCCGACTCTTCAAATCTGCGGGCCAATAAAGTGCCCTACCAGACGTGTTATAGTACTGAATGCTCAGTACGTTCCTGTCTTATATTCCTACTTGACGTATGTCCGAGCGGTAAGAAATGACTAGAAATCACTCTTTGACATATAAAATTCTAACACAGTTCACAAAGTTGAAACACAACTCTCTAATAACTTTTATTCATTGTAAAATCCAACAACAATCAGATCTCAAAACAACACAATAAACGTTGGTTTCAATAAGGTAAAAGAAAGAAAAACATTATCTTATAAATGAAAGCCCTAGAATTTCAGAGCATTCTATTTTACATAACTTTCTCATTTAGTCACATTATATCATAATCAGCCAATATGCTTATTGCTTCTACAGTGCCTACAGTATCTAAAACCTTCCAAACCTTTCTCTTGGATTCTACATGATCTCTTGTGTTGCTCCTATAACTGCCAAATTGGTTTATACTGATTGTTTGGTAAAATAAATGTTATTCTAGAAAGTTTTATGTATTAAATGTGTTACAATAAGGCGAGGAATAGTAATTTATTACAGTTCCTAAATGTTGTAACTATAACATAAGACAAACATAAATCCCTAGTTAACTGTATTTCTCCTGACACAAAAACGTCATCGGAGAAGGCTCTATCCAGGTAATAAATGAGTGGCTAATATTTTTTTTACTGCATTTATATCCTTGTGTAACCTTTTTATATACCTTCTAATTAAATGATTCACTTTAAACAAACGCAATTTGATATTGTTTTGATATTAAATAGAATAGTTGTAATATTGTTTGTTGTAAATTTCATTATTGTTTACTGCAAATTGTAAATATTCTATAACCCTTTTAAATAAAATTCGCACATTTCAATAATATAATGTCTACAATTAAATTATGAACTTAATTCTTATTTTCTACTTCTTATTATTTAATAGACGATGTGTAATGCGATTTGATATAGCTGTTTCTGAAATTTTTTTTTATATTACATACATTATCGATTAACTTTTGTAAATTTCATTAATGTTTACTTGATGCAAAGAAGAATTTTAATGATAGAAAAATAAAAATAGAAAATAGCTTTCATGTTAGAAACAGTGACTTCCACAGTCGTGCGCGCCAACTGAGCTGTCGCTCTAGTCGTAATCCCTGGCCAGGCGCATTCACATGTTATAACTTAGGCCTATGTAGTAGAAAGTTTGCCCTTATATATCTAGATTAATCGTTAGAACACTCTCTTCTGCTTTCATGTTAGAAACACTACAGTCTATTACACATGCCAATTCATCGAAAATACCTGGTAATACGTTAGCATAATTTCTGACAGAGTCGTGGTGACACTAGTAATACGAATTCGATGCGACCTGTCATAAAGTACTATAAAAAATAATAAGTAAAATGATAGATTTTGACAAGTAAATTGGAAATCGTGTACTGAATTAACAGGAAGGGAGCCGCGAGACTGATTCTGCTGAAGGCAATGCTTCTTGTCATGTGAGTCAATACAAAAAAAATAGCATGTTTTTTTAAATTTTTTTTAATTGTGAATTAGTAAACATTTTTACCTCTCAGAATAAACAGTGTTAACGGATTAATAGGAAGCACAACGTACTTATGGTTCTACAAAATAACGTTTTCAACACCAAACTGTAACGTTATTATAGCGTTCTTTTAACTTAATATTGTTAGCTGGGTATCGATTATAATATGTCGAGGGAAGTAGGCTACACTCAGCAGCTTAGTAGGCTATGCGAGCAGCTTAGCTCAGTCGGATAATCTGGTGGTAGCTACTATGTGTGCGCTGAGCCGTGGAGATCTCAAGGTCCCCGGTTCAATTCCCATCGCTGCTTTCCTTCAGCTTGGGGGTGAGGTGCAACTTACGATAGCACACCGCCTTCGGATGAGACGTTTAACAGTTGGTCCCATGTGCATTATGGCCCATGTGCACGTTACTCTTCGGAAAAGAGTAGGGAATTGTCTTCCGGTGTAGCGGCCCAATCACCACCAGAAGGACCGTACTGGAAATAAGTCTTCTTCTAGACTTTCGTGGGTTATCCTTTTATACCATTCATTCATGCATAGTATGCAACGAAATAGAAACGCAGAGACTGTGTTGTGATTTTTATGAAACTTGTTATCGAGTCATTAGCCTAACGTTAATTAGGCCATAGTTGTCAAAAATCACTAAGTGTAATGGTAGGCCTGGTGTGCTTCCTTGTACTGCGAGTCAATCAACCGGTAAATGGTTGCAGCATAACCTGTTGTTACGGCCGTGGCACGCGCTCCTTAATGTGACCTTGGTGAATACAGCGCCAATGGCAAATAAAGTGGTCACAATATTGATGGTAAACACTTCGTCCATCTCTTTGCGTTTGGGATGCCAACATCAAGTTTTTTTTTTTTTAATTAGGCCAGTACGGTATATCAGGAGTCGGTTCCAATACTCTATCAAGATCTAAATTACTGTAGTTCGTTTAAGCGATGTACTGCTTTTGCCTGCGGAAAACGTCAGTAAATCTATCGTAAAAGGTTGATGTTAGTTGTGTTTTGAGAAAAGGAAATCATCTGCCGAAAGCAAAAAACATTATACAGTTAATATGAGCCAGAAATATTCTGTTTATAATACTCTAGTTCTGTCTCTTATACACATCTAGATGTGTATAAGAGACAGGCGAAAGTGTTAGCGATGTTTGGACACCAACCAAAAGCTGTGGGTAATTAGCGAATAGCGATTTTATGGAAACCAAGCTTTAACCTGCTAAAGGTACTTATGTTAACCTGATAAGGTACTCATGTGAACTTGCTAAGTTGCTCAAGTGGACCTCTATAGGTGCTGATTTGAACCTTGTGGTGCTGTTGTGAACCCTGCAAGTACTAAGTTGAGCCCCAAGTTACGTAAAAGGCACAGTAAAATACAGTATATAAAATACTTTTATGGTTTTATATATATTCCTACATATATTATATATTATTTATCTATTTCTTTATATACATGTATATATAATATATATAAGTATATATATATATATATATATTAGAATAGTGAATAATATTTGTGAAAGGGTGAGAAAACAATAATGCCATTTGTGTTTAACATGTTTGACTTTTCCTTTTTGAAAGTAGGTGAAAAACATTAGCAATTAATATTCAATTCTCTATTTCGTACATTCTGACTTCCTTGACTGGCAACGCGATATATTCCATAACAAAAGGAATATTCGATTAGTAACTAGCAGAGTATGGTTACAGATTTAATCACATATCAACTTCAATTATATGTTTTTCAACCCAACCCAGAAAAAAAAATGCTTTCGCTGTAGCCTCCTACTTAGTATCGGGATTGTGTATACTCGTGTGAACGGCGTTTCATCACCTAATTGCTCCGAAAATTATCTTATCGGGTTACAAAATGCGAGCAATCGCGTAAGTAAGTGCTAATGTATAGGTTTTCACGTTATAAATATAACTGAATAGCGATGCTGGTTTTTAATATTATTGTTAAATGACTCGTTAGTGTTATTGCACCTATACAATTACGAGATTTTGCTGAATATGTGAGCGCCTTGCTGTGTGTAGGCATACACTGTTGGTATTCTCGTCTAGCTCTCTTCCAACAAATTTTAAATTTCATTTCAATTAAACGTTTTATTTCTTATAGAAAAGTATAATCACAAAAGCTTGAGATGAAAACGATTTGATTAAAAAAAAAGGCGTGGACAAAAGAAAAAAAAATACAAGATGGTAGTAAAATTAAAATAGGAACACCTTTGATATATTGACAATCATTGCCAGACATTAATATAACATCTTGTATGTAATTAGCACTTATGGGAGCAAGCGTGTTTTCAGTGTATAGTAAACCCCTAATTGTTCGCGACCCTAAATTTCAGCGAAATCATTTTCGCGACCATTAGCCTAACTTTCACGATGGAAATGTTGACAATTTTTCCGATTCTCAGGTTTCATTTAAGTAAAATGTAGGCCTACTATTTAGTTTTATAGTTTAGAAGTAAGCTTATGCGTCGGCGTAGGCCGTCACTTGAGTCTCTCCCAACACTGCTTCCTGATGAGCGTTAGACGACGCGACACCGTCTGCTGATTGACGTTGGCAGCCGAAATGGATCGTCATTAATGAGGATCCGTTGCACGCGCGTCCTCGTGGCGTTGCATTTATGCTGGGGGTTGAGGTAGTGGGTGGCATTGAAGAACCTGGTCCCAAGCCGCATGGCCAATGGTCCCGGGGTAGGATGCTCTCTATTTTGTACCTGGGGACGAGGGGTACCGCGCGTGTTTTAGTACGTTTAATCTTTGGCTTGTCGGGCGGGCGGGTGAGCTATAGCGCTTTTTTTCTCCGCTCCTGGACCGCCACTGTATTGACCGCAGTAACTGTAGAAATTACTGTTATCTTACGGTGCCTTATAAGATGAACATTACAAACCAAAATTTTTAGGATTTAATTGGTGTACACACCAAGGATAACCCAGGAAAATCTGAAGACTTGTTTTCCAGTGCGGTTCTTTTTGTGGTGATTGGGCAGTACACCGGGAGACAATCTCCTATTCTTTGTACACTGCGTTTTTAAGGTGCACGTGGGCCACAATGCACACTGGACCAACGGCTTAAACGTCTCATCCGAAAGACGGTGCGCTATCCTAAATTGCATTTCAGCCCACCAGCCGAAACACAAGGAGAGCAGCGATAGGGGTTGAACCGGGGACCAAGGGATCCCCACGGTTCAGCACACACACAGTGGCTATTAACACCAGTTTAGCCGTCTGACCTAAGAGGTTAACCAACGGATTTGCAAACACACTCCACTACGACCGCAGTTCAAGGCCGTTAATATTGGGTCTTTCCCTCAAGATTCCCGGCCTATTAACAGGTGTTTATACCTATTATGATTTTTTTTTTAAAGAAAAAACAAAGGATTATGATACAAACGAGTACTAACATTTTCTTTCGCTTTTATTCTTTTATATTATAGTTGAGTAGGCCATATCTTTGATTTTTTTAACAGTAAGCATAAGCTACTTAAGAATACGAAGCCTGATATAATAACAATTTTATATAACAATAATTTAATTTCGCGAGTAAAACTTTATTGCGATTAAGGGCGAACAAACAATGGTTTATTTCTTAACGATCGATACAGTCGGTATTGAACTCAACAAAGAAATGTGGAGCCGACTTCGTTCTGAGTGTACACCAATTTGTTTGAATTACCAGTTTTGATTATATTTGTTATATCAACTGAAACTTTGCTGTATGATTTTATAATCTACATAATCGTTTCCCTCGAGAAACAAATGAATCAACTTTAGAAGAAGTTTTTTTATAAAATACATTCTAAATATTTGACAATTGTATAAGTATAACAATCATTTGTATTTAATTGCTGTGGACAAACTTCTTCCTCGAAAGAATTACTTTGTTCTAAAATCTTACTTTTGTCTAAAGTTCCCTATATTTATTACACATTTATAGTGTGTTTTTTTTTAATTAGGATTTAATGATTATTTCCTGTCTCTCAATCCACTAAACAACTCAAGAAACAAATGGTTCAAGTCATTCTGGGAGGAACAACATAGCTGCTCCTTTGATGTACCGGGTGGTAGCAACAATGTGACGTCATGTAAAGGCAAGTGTTAATGTATAGGCCTACAATATTATGTCTTCAGACACAATTATATGGAACGCCAAAAAGACAAGTGACAAGTGGCGGTAGTGTGATCATAATAATTGGCGGTAGTGGAAAAGTCAAGTGGCAGTGAAAATGTCTTTGTAATTTGTCCTTTTGGCGTTCAATACAAGCAGTGTCAAACTATAAGTAGCAATCTGTTTTTCACAAGACAAACATACACAACAGCACTACATCATTGTGCAACTGAGGGAGTGAAGTTGTTTTGGACATGAGGGGAAAAAAATCTTGCTACTGAACCTGGACATGAATTGAGCAGCCCAGGACATTGTGATTGGAAGGCAAGAGCTAGCCTCTTAACCACCAGGCTACAGCTCCACTTATTACGCCAGGCAAATGGACACAAAAATCATACAAAGCTGTCGCTTATCCAAAAGTACAAAATACACCTTTTCCGCTAAACCCCGCCCCTTGGATTTCGATTGCACGACGACGGTAAAACGTAGAACGTAATGACGTCACTAAAAGTCATCTGCGCATGAGAGAACGTTATGGTCACCTCGTCGAGCAGATTCTGGAACGCAATTTGGCCAAATCTACGTATGCAGAAAACGTAGGACGCCAGGTAGGACGGTCATGCATGAGTGATTCCGTTCTAGCGTCGTGTCGTCGCAAAAACCGAAAGCTCCTTAATACTTCATAAGGTCCGACAATCAAATAGCGGAAATGTACGTAACAGTGCGTTTTTATTTGGGGGAAAACACGTGTGTTTGTTGAACACGCGCGTACTCCTGGCACTGTTCTGATTGGTCAGTTGTTAAGTTTGATTGACGCCCCCACCCCGGAAAGTACATTGGTGGCCGAACGTACTCACTTCCCTAATACAATGTCCTGGTTTAATCATGATTTTAAAAAAATTAAAAAAAAAAAAGGCTATATCTGGAATATATCTGGTGGTTCGAACTTCGTTGTCGAGGGTTTGAAAAACCACACGCTGAGACCCATTCTCGGCCGGCCGTGATTATTTACCCCAGCTTGCACTGTTGACGGGTTGTGAAGTGGCTTTCGCTATGTTTCAGCCCAGGTGCGACTATTTCATTGCTTATAATTGAATATAAATATTGTGGCCGCCTTTCATCAATATTGATGGTAACATCAGGCCTGACATACCTAGATTAAAAAAAAAAGAAAAAACAACAAACAAACAAACAAAACCATTAATAAAGCCTCAAAAACAGAGTTGGTTTGAATTACAGGGTACCAAACGTCCTAAATTTGTCCTAAATTCCACTTGTAAATTAATCCCCTTCGCTAAATATGTTTTTTTTTTTGTTTTTTTTTTTCTTTTAAATAAGCATTTTGGAGGTGGATCCAGGAATTCGAAAGAGGAGCCCACAAAAAGTGAAAGTCCCGACCACCCCAGCACCACCATAATTGAGGTTGAGTTCCAAGATTGTATGGAGGGAGGTGGGGCAGGAAGGGTTGGCCTCCTTTTATTCCGCATGTATAACTAATAGTAGATAAAGAATCGTGATTTCAGAATATGAAGGCCATTCAGAGTCGATAGCAAAATTCTAACACGATTTTACATTTTCGTTATTGGAAGTATTAATGTAGGTATGGTAACGTTAAATCGATAGACTACCATATTATAGAGAATATTGAAGATTGTTAGACCTATACAATAGGCTTCTCACAATGATGGATAAAATTATCGGTACCGTATGAATAATTCTTTCCATCCGGGAATTTGCTTTGGTGAACGGCATGATAATTTAAAGCGCCTAGGCATTGAAAATATGCGCAATAAAATTGTAATAAAACCGACTTAATTATAAAACATTTATTTATTACAGCATAGTGCATGTATAAAATGTTAGGTGATATATCTGATCCAAATGTGTATAATGTTGTGTGGTTAAAATACTAAATAGAGTGCTCTCGCCATGAGCTCAATACCACTATTAGAGTCGTACGGTAGTTTATCTAAATACTCCAAAATGTGTAGTGTCAATTTTGATAACACCTTTTTAAACATACCTATTTTTAGACGAAGCTTTGTTTAAACCTCCTGTATTTCATGTAAATTACACTACCGTGTCCGGTTACTGTGATATTGCCTATATTTATTTGGAATTTGAATAATAGGATTATTGCACATTCGG
>NW_022738837.1:153652-168481 GCF_011630105.1 Anneissia japonica
TACCCTTGCATCGCAGTAATACTGAACTAGGCCTATCTTAGGCCTCATGTTTTTGTGGAAAGCTAGATAGTCGTTATGTACCCGACAGTCGGCTGCCTTTATATTTTCACCTGTTTTCAGTTTGCATTCAAAGGGTACATTGCTGCACAGCCAACTGTCGGGGATATAGTACCTTCATATGACTACTCATACGTATACAACAGAAAAAAACGTCGCATGCATGGACTAAGTGAAAAATGGAGATCTAAATGAAGAAACGATGTATTTCAGCAAGTATTAAAACATTTTAGTTTTATTTTAGGCCTTCTTCAAAATACCTATGCCTACAGCAGATGATTTTTTTGCAGTAAAACCAAAATAGTTTCATCCATGCCGACATTCCGGTCGGTTAGCGTGAGCCCTGACTGAACTCTGCAGAAACTTCACATCGATCTTCGCATCGCGATGTAAAACAAAATGTCGGAAAACTTTTCTTTGACGCATGCGCATTTGCATAAATGTCTACACACACACATACACACTACACACAATAAAAAACATAGGATATAGCAAGAGTGATTACAATAGTTCCTATTGCATTACATGCATAGGAACTAAAAACATAGGAAATAGCAAGAGTGATTACAATAGTTCCTATTGCATTACATGCATAGGAACTAAAAATGAATTATTGAAAAGATAAATGAGTAAAGAAAAATTACTGGACAAGCAAAACAAATGCTACTGTCATCATTCTGTAGTAATTAAGGAATAACTTAATGTACAAAAAAAATGTTAAAAAATAGAGAATTCAATTACAGAATATAAAGTAAATAAATAAATAAAAATGACAAAAAATATAAGTTTATAAGTTCAGTAAATAATATAAAAATTAAATATTGGTTGTAATGTTTTTCATTAGTTCAGTTCTTTCAGTCAAACTGTTTATTTTAGATTGGCAACATCCGAAATCAACTATTCATTTCACACCAGGAATGCCAAAATATTTTTAGCCTATCGTTACGCATACGTATGTTAAATGCATTTGAAATCCACATGAATTGAAATGAAAAAAATATTTAATTTTGTATGCATGGTTAAATTTTTTTTTTTTTTTTTTTTTTGGGAATGTTAAACTATTAAATATTTCTGAAATTATTGAAAGAAAAAAAAAAATGTTATGATGGATGTAAAACATTTATAATAATGTTTGGCATTATTTTGCCGAATAAAATTAGATGTAAATTTAATTAGCCTAAAGGCTAAGGCTAACTTAGTTAGAAATGATTAGTACTGTATAATAAAAGTTACGCCTAGGCCTGGCCCTAGGCCTCTATGAATAAAGAAATAATTTATGTCCGAAATTATTACGCAAATAACGTTAGAAACAGATGAAACGAATAATTCAATACCTACAGATGGCAATTCTTCGGACCATTTTTTAGCTTGGTCAACAAAAGGACCTCCCTACGGCCTAGGCTAGCAGGCTGTATGCTCAGCTAGTTCTGTAGTACTAGAGGATATAGGCCTCTTTATGTCCTTATTCAATACGGTAGCCGATCATTTCGGTCGCGCTTCGTTTCGGTCGCGCTTTGTTTCGGTCGCGCTTCGTTTCGGTCACGCTTCGTTTCGGTCGCGGTATATTTCGAACAAATATATGGAGCGCCGAAGGAGTTGCGAAAACGAAAAATTTAATATGCCTAGGCCCTATATATTTTAGTTCGTGAATCGGTTTATAATAGGCCTAAGTATTATTGTTTTTCTATCTTTCCACTAACAAAATATCTTTCTGCTATATTCTCTTTCTTCCATTTACGGTGATATATTCATGATTGCAACATGATCTTATATATATGTATATATATATACACATACATATACATATATATATATACGTATATATACATATATATACATATACGTATATATGTATATATAAATATACATATATATATATATATATATATATATATATATATATATATATAGAGAGAGAGAGAGATATATAACACTATATTTCTATATATATATATATATATCATAATCTACATGCCTCTACTCCTTGTATATTCCGAATAGTGTAAAACAATATAATAGGTTAATCAAAATGAAGATGAACATGGTTGACATTTCAGGATGTAGAAAATTTTAAGAGTTCCTACTCTCTTTCATATTGTTGATATACAACGGGGATTTCCCTAAACTTTACTATATTGTTGTTGTTGTTATTATTATTATTATTATTATTATTATTATTATTATTATTATTAATATATTATATTCTAGTAGCGTTTTCGAAAGTATTCAACAAAATAAAAATAAAAAAGAATCTTACAAACCACAATACAATGCGATTTACATCTAAATTTCTTTTATCAAGTTCAGATGGGGTTTTATATTTCAGACGTTACCTCCATATTCACAAGAGAAAATTTTGTTCAGGAAGACAAGGTTGCATTTGTGGTCGACTCTGTGTATGCGTTCGCATATGCTTTACAAAATATGTCCAACAATGAGAACACGGGAACGTTAGTAGAAAACGCCCTCAACGGTGAAATGTTGCTGAAGTACATTAAGCAAGTTGAATTTATAGGTAAGACTTATAAACTTCATTGGAAAGTTAATGCAAACACAGACTTATTTTTTGAATAATTGAAACGTAGTACAAGAAAAAAAAAGCATGCTCTATGTCTTTATTGACATGCTTTTGAAGAACTGAATTTGTGTTAATGAAATTCCATCTAAGCGACATGCAATATATTATGTATCACGTCTGTGCAGTTATATTCTTAGATTAAGTAACAGTATTTGTCTCGTAATTCAGTAGACAATCAAATAATTTACGAGGTACGAACAGTTCACCAAATCACCACGTTCGAATAGCCATTTGGAAACTTAACAATTCCGTGTTTTAAACGCTCCAAGCATTTGCAACTGCATTGAATTTACACACCTTGTTAATTTCCATTTTGATCGATGACTAAGATGTCTGTACACTGTCATGATGGTTTTCAAAATTCGATAAACATAAGTTTGCGCTATATTCAGTATGAAAACATTATAAGCCTAGTTCAGACTGCCAGTCTGAACTAGGTGGAATAATCTCAAGCCAGGCTGTGTTTCATATAGTAACTAGGCCTAGCGCGCCACCGTGTTTAACTTTTTTCTAAGCCGGGCTTCAATCGTTGCGGGGGTCTTGCATTGACTTCGGGTGACGAAATGACCAATCAGCATTCAATTACGTACGCTGTGAGCGAGCGTACGTTTCGCAAACAATGTTTTGAAACACGTTTCCTGGTTACGGTTCATTATTATGCAAATTCTCGCCTGGCTAAACCCGTTAGTCTGAACGCCCGGCAAAGTTAAGCCGGGCTTAACTCAAGCCTGGCTTATCTCCAAGTCTGAACGTAGCCAAAGGCTATGTTCTCACACGGCAGCTAACGGTTAGCAGGATCCGGATCCTGCTAACCGTTAGCTGCCGTGCGTCCATGCGAGAAAATCCCGATCCGGATACCAACGATATGATGATCGAATCACTGGCCAATAAGAAACTGGAAATTGTAAACGTGTACGTGTTATTGGTTGATGATAGAAACGCCCTCAACTTGCTAATCGATAGTGCTTGCTAACCGTTAGCGTATCCGGATACCGCTAACGGTTAGCGCAAACCGATCGGGCGTTCTCACGCAAGTGCTAACGATTAGCGCTAACGGTTAGCTCCCGATACGGATACTAGGGCTCTCGTGAGAACCAGGCTATATAGTCTGGTCCACCGGGCACTCACTGCGCCTGACGCGATTTAATGGCAAAACGCAGCGCGCCACGACGCGCGCGCAACGGATCGTTTTAATGATGATCCGTTTAGACTGCCACCACCGAAAATCAACAGACGGCATCGCGTCATCTACTGCTGACAGAGAGTAGAGTTGGATTTGTCGTACGACTATACGACGCACTCACTTCTCGGCTTAAAGGTGTCTGTCTTTATTCGGGAATTTAGAAAAAAAAATCGTCTAGATTAAAAATAAACCTCACTTGTATGTGATACGTTCGAGATTTGCCTGGCTTGTTAACATTCTAAAAAAAAAAAAAAAAAAAAAAAAAAAAAAAATTGTAAATGAATCGGTACAATACGAAACACATTCTCGTCATGTAGTTAAGGCATCGATTTACTGCCATACTACCTAACTAACTGTTAATATTATGTGCTTAAGAATGTAACAGTGATAAACCAACCTAATAGATCTTCAGCTATTATTCCCTTTATCAAATTGACACATAATTGCATAGATGTATGTACTATAAATACCAAACATTTGATTAATTCAGTATATGTAATTAAGATTTTTTTCAGTGATAGTCTATATCTAAAATCAAAATTGGATTAATTATTCAATCCATATTGAATTGGGTTTTACATATATGCAGTATAATAGTGGTATACCCACTGTGTGTGCACTTAATACTACAGGCCTACTTACTTTATATTGATACTTACATTATTTACTTTGCTTATTATTGTATACTTACCTTATTTACTGTAGTTACTTTACGTATATTTCTTACTATACTTACTTTAGGCTACTGACTGACGCGTTATTTACTTATTTATTTACTAACATTACTTACTCCACTTACTTTACTTACTTTAATTACTTTACTTACTTTAATTACTTTACTTACTTTACACAATTTACTTACCAAACTTCATAACTATACTTACAAAACCTACTTTACTTATATTTTTACTTTATACTACATTTACTTTCATTATATATACGTAGTTTAATGATTTACTCATTAATCACTACTATAATTTGTTGCCTACCAACATAGAACATTGAAAGGAATATACTATTCCTTCTTTGTACAATCATTTTAGTTTAACTACGCGTCAAAAAATAAGAAAAAAATCTTACAAAACAAACGTAAAATACATTCATCTGTAATTGATCTACAACAAAGACTCTTCCTTTATTTCGCCGATTAGAAGATGCGTTTTGGGATTGCTTAATGAAAACGTTGATTGACTGCCTCCGTTTCGTATCTTCCAATTGGTAATTGTATGTAATGATGTACCTACGGCATTTTAAATCTTTTCTTGTAACAATTATATAAATATTTAAATTTTTATTGCCAAACAAGTGAAAAGGATAATACAAAATTGGCAATAGGACATTAAAGATAGCTTTCTCTAGTCGAGTTTAACCCTCTTTACAATGAAATACAACGATAATACAATTAACAACCAAAAGAAATTTAAGCAAAATATATAATATATTAGAAAAAGAAATAAAAGGCATCGTTATTAGATATATAATATTCTTTCAAAAAACCTGTTCCAGTAATTGCATAATTTTTTTTTCTAGAAATAATACTTAGAATAAGAAAAAAAAAATCTCAATTTCTAACCAACTCTAGATTTGCCTAACGAAGAGATTTTGGAATAGATAAATTAAAAGTATTGTTAAATCTGGTATTATGAGAATGTTCATCAGATAAATTATCAGGGTTTCCTTTTATAATAAAATATAATTATAAAAAATACATTTTATAAAACTCAAGATTTAACTATCCCCAAGTAATGCTACATAATATGATCCAGTGTCTAAATTCATAATTAATTTGTACTTTAAGTAATATTGATTTTAATGTTTATCTGCCTTACTGTTATTTAACATTTTTGTAATCTTAATTTTTTTCACAAACCTTCTTTGTCGCATTCGCCTGCTCGGATTTGAACATATTATTTTATACTCTGGCATTTAAGTCAAACATGGCAGCTGTAGTAGTTAACGTAATCACTCAATGCCATTTGTGGTACCATAATGTAAGACCCGATCAAATCAATCATCAGTAATTCCCGTCTGCCATAACCTATTGGAACAGTCTTCCAAACAGTATAAGTAATTTATGTTGGTCTTTTTTAGATATAAATTCATTTTTTTTCACTCGCATGTCTTGACTGTATATCAATGGGAAAGGCTAGTTACTAACTTTATGCTATTTGGTCTCTCATGGGCAGTGACTGACAGATTTAAGATTGACTATACTGTTTTGAGTTAATTATTTTGAATTAGAGCAATATATACAAAAATAACATAATAAAATAGGAAAAAGTTTAGTTTGGATTGAAACAGATACTGTGCATATTGATCAAAATTTTAATGGTTTTAACGTTTCTACTTTCACAATTTTTAAATACAGGGAAAGGAACGAAAACAGTTAGTTTCAACAAAGATGGAGACAGGCTTGGGCGGTACCATATTTTCCAGTACCAGAAACGAGGAAGCACATACACCTACCATCAAATTGGAGAGTGGAAAGACCAACATCTGGTGCTAAATACGAGCGAGATGGCATGGAACGATGGCAGCGAACCAGTATCAGAATGCTCGGAGCCATGTCGTCACGGCCAGATAAAGAAGATCCAAGGCGGTAGTCAGTGCTGCTGGGTCTGTACCGAATGTACAGAGTATGCTTATAAAGCTAACGAACTCAGTTGCACAGAGTGTCAGCAAGGGTATAGGCCTGATGCTAACCGCACTGAATGCATACAGATAACTGCAGAGTTTGCTACTTGGGGAAATCCTGGTGTTTTGATATCCATCATCGTCGCTTCTGCAGGCTTAACTTTCACGGGTATCGTGATTGCTATCTTTTTGCGCTTCAATGACACCCCGATCATCAGGGCTTCTGGTAGAGAACTTACTTATGTATTACTGACGGGTATTGCCTATTGTTATGCGTTGCCGTTCATCATCTTGGCCCCACCTACCAATATCAATTGTGGTGTTTTGAGATGCAGTCTTGGACTCAGCTCTGTAATTTGTTATGCAGCCATTTTAACGAAAACAAATCGAATAGCTAGAATTTTTAATAACTGCCTTCACACCGTGAAGCGACCTAAATTCGCTGGTCCCAGTGCTCAACTAGTAATTTGTGGGTGTTTGGTATCTGTCCAAGTGTTTCTGGTGACAATTTGGCTGTTGATCGATCCACCAGCAGCCGTAGAGCAATACCCAACGAGAGACAAAGTCGTTTTGCGTTGTCAAGTAACTGATAAAATGCTTCTTGTCTCTAATTGCTACAGTTTTTTGCTGATCATATTTTGCACTATCTACGCATTCAAAACACGAAAAATTCCAGAGAATTTTAATGAGGCAAAATTCATTGCATTCGCTATGTATGCTTCATGTATTCTTTGGATCGCATTCATACCTATCTACCTTGGAACTTCTGTTATTGATTATAAGGTAATATTATTATTTTATGCGTAATTAATTTGGCGGAAGAAGTTAAGAACAAGTTCATGACATTCCAAATTATTATTTGCTATAAACGTTTATATCTTCATAGAATTTACTGTTTTAGAAATCTCGTTATTAAAACAGTTGTTAACTTCATTAAGAGAAATCAACGTAATTCATTTAAAGATAAACTCTATGCTAGCAGATTTCAACAAACATTATTCAATATTTAAATTGCTAAACTTTGTACAATTAACTTCTTTTTTAAAAAAAATAAAACAAGAACATTATGTTCTTCGCCTCATAACAACATCGAATCCCTCAAGCTATTATGAATAGCCTCTTCAGTTGTCTGGTAGTAAATGTAAAATTCGTCGTTTGAAAAAGTCTAAATCATCTAAAACGTTTTCAATCTTTGTGCATAGGCTTATGATCTAACTTATTTTATAACAACATATGTGAACGGTAAACCTCTGTTGTTTGCAAGTCAAGAAAGAGCGTCTTGTTCTAGCGCAAATTAGGCTAATGATATGTTATGGCAAATATCAAAGATATTATGTCGAATCAAGTGTCTGCGATGATGCTAATAAACCCATCATCACTGACTGTAAAAACTTAAACCTGCCATCGGTGGTACTAGGCAAGTAGGCCTAGAACATTTTTGTGCGACGGACAGCAGAGAAATGATGGCCGTACAAACTATGGAAATTCATCAAACATCCCTCTAGTAGATAAAATTGTGCATGGCTATGTCAAAGGTCAAAACGTATAAATAAACATTCGCATCAAGGAGTTAAAGTCGGTATTACAAGAAAAAAACAATGCCAAAGTTAGTTACAACTAACTTGACTTTGTACTTGTTAGTTACAGCTGCAGAGACATGGGCAGCATCATTACAGCCCCCATAACTACCCACTCCTACGCACCAAAATGGACAACTGCCGAAACAAATTTGAATGTCTGCTTTAAAAAAGTGCCTTGCCATTTTTCAAAGCCATTGGAATTACAAATGGAAATGTGAAGCACTAATCCCACTCAACAGTATTGAAAACTCGATACTCAAATCACAAACATACATTTACATTCAATTGGCCTCCATCCAAACATAAAAGCAGCAGAGAATTGTCGATGTTGAAAACTCACAAGACAGCAATACAAAAAGGGGGTCCATATGACCAGCTTCTGCTGCATGGCTCACGGTTCAAATTAATAATAATATTAAATGGCCCATCATCGACAGATCCACATCTTAATCTTAATCTGGACCCCTTTGGAAACAAACTTCGGATTTAAAGGGTTATCAAATGCTCCCTCTGACCTCATTTATTTTTCTGATGCGTATAATTGTGTATTTCATTTTCTTTTGTTCCTGTTCTGTGGATTGTCTGATTTCGTCTTACCTTTTTTATGTTTTCGTCTGTTATTTTTGAATGGTTTTGCTTTGAAAATCTTTTTCTATGTAATGTTTTTGTGAGCCTGAAATAAAAACAAATAAACGAGAAGAACACGAAGTGACTAGAGAAAGTTGGACATCACATATATTTAGGCAAACAATCCACCTTGAACAGGGCTACTTATTGATTTCCTAGATTTACCGGTAGTTTGTACACTTCATAATCTGAGTGTACACGTGCCTCGTTCGACGCAAGCATGATGAATCTCAACTCGGAAATTCTTGTTTCGTCATAATTAGGCCAAAGATAATACTGTAGTATCATCACCATCATCATCATCATCACCACCATCGTTTGCAATTTTCCATTCCCCCTCATCCTCATTATCAGCAAAATATTAAAAAAAAAAAAACGTGAATAAACCAGTTCATTGAAAGATTGTAATTTAGTTCAGGGAAGTGACGTGTGTATTAGTAAAGTAGCAAATGAATATGAATCTGTAATCAATAATGATCAGTAATGATTAATTAAGCTCTTAATCAGATACACAAAATGTTGGCATTAGTCACTCGGCTATAAAAAATAGTACGATTAAAATGCGATATTCCATCAATTACAGATACAAGATATGATGATGAGTCTGGCAGTGATGTTAAGTGCCACTTCCTTGCTGTGTTGTCTATTCGGGCCAAAAGTATACATTGTACTCCTACAGCCAGAAAAGAATACACGGACGTTGGGTCGTCCTGGCACCACCAAAGCCCGTTCGTTTTCTGCAGACGCAACAGCATCCATTGGACCAACGTTGAATAATGGCACGTCGCAGCTGTCAATAATCTGTGGTTCGTACTAGATTGTCTCTCTTTAAGAAAACAGTGATAAAATCTTAGATGAAAGCAATATTGTACTGCTCATTGTGATTACTACACGGATTCTGGGGCAGCGTCTATTGAACGCCGTATTTGGTTCTCCGACTGTAGTTGTTTCAGAATTTTTCTGTTGAAACTACTGCAGCCAGTTCTCTCCTCTGTGATGGTCAAAACTCACACAGAGGGCGACAAACTCACAGTGGTTATTAAAATTGCCGTGGAAGCAGCAAGGGCTTCATATGGGCCGATTGTTTTATTTTATAGAAATAGTTGGAAGGGCAACAAATAAGTAATTCGTTGTTAATCAATATTAATATTTGAATTCAACATTTCAGGACAAGACGCTTCACAGATTGCAGCCAGGGCCTAACGAACCAAACCGCTGGTATCCATAGCAGCAAACCGTACAAACTTTCTTGAAAGTATTACCTATATTTCTGATTAAAGATACAGTATATTTTTTTAGCGTTTAATTTGTTATGTATTTCAAGAATAGTCGTCATTATCAGATTCCGCCAGTAAAACAGGCGTCAGAATTTAGCTAAGCAGAGACGAAGTTGGCACTCAACTATACGTTCTGTGACCAGAGTATCACGCAACTGTAAGTTAAAACAGAGGTCCCCTCCTACCGACAAGTCTTGCTGGTCTCACCAAGGAGTCAAATTAACCTGCGCCTACCACAGCTGTTGTTTGATCACAATAACAATGAATAACCTAGCCCGATTCACTCAGTTCTGAAAAAAATGTTGATATTTAAGCAGTTACCAGTTCATTAAGAAAAAAATATAATATTTTTACATTGATTATAAATGAGGTTTGAGAATTATTAGTTAGTGTTCAGTAGTAGTTAGTGTTCAGTAGTAGGGAATCCTTTTGTAGTGAGAGAGTCACAGCCTTGTGGAAACGATGACGAACAGGTAGTGGGTTTTATTTTTGTAACATCAGTGGCCTTTATAGCGAGTCAAACTTAACTAATCAATCAATCAGAAGAGGTTCTGAAATATGCGCATGTCCCACAATCAAATAAGTTAACGTACGTTTTACGCCGTGGATTTGTGGGACCTTGCGCACTTTAGACGACTTTACCAGACAGTAGGTCCTGAATGTTTGGGTAAGGTTGCAGGACATCTTTAATTGCTTTTACGTTTTGCGATATGAGTTTATTTTGGGTGCAGATCCTGTAAACTATACTACATTACATTATTGATGTTAATATCACGTATAGTTAGTAAATATGCTTTAAATGATACGAATATCATAGTGATTCTCGTAAGACGCAAGATGAAAGGCCATAGGCCTATAAACTTATAAAAAATATGACGTACCTATTATTCGTTATCGTTTTCTTAGTTGGAAAACCTCATTTTCTGCTACAATCATGTGTGTTGAAATGGAGTTAAAAATTTAGTGATTAAGATACTTGACTTGTAATGCCCGGGTCCTGAGTTCTATTCCTGTGTCAGCAAGACTTTTTTTACGAATAAAAACAGTTCCACTTCCTAAACCTCATAATAATAATAACAATAATAATAATAATAATAATAATAATAATAATAATAATAATAATAATAATAATAATAAAGATTTATAAAGCGCACATCCGCAGATACTCAAAGGCAGTATGTTGAGCATCAGCACCTTCCACCCCGGGAGAAGCCCAGGGCTCCACTACCGTGCACTGCAAAAGGAGCAACATTGCATCGACAGAGTAAAATGGTATCATGTTTTTTTTTTTTTTTTTTTTTTTTTTTTTTTTAATTTTTGTTTTTTTGTGTTTTGTTTTGGTTTTTTTCTTCTTCATTTAAATAATATAAACTCAACAGAGGAACATCAAGGTTCTCTATACGCCTCGGTGAAGAGATGCAATTTTAAAGTTTTTTTAAACACATTTATAGATCTAATATGATTGACGGAGCAATGCAAAGCGTTCCAAAGACGTGGAGCAGCAATAAAGTAACATCACTGATAAAAAAGCATCATATTATTTCATTTACTTAAGAGGGCCCTTGAATATTAGCCAACCGTCTAGGGTTCACTGGAAGGGTCATCTATAATTATGGTTTAAAAAATAATAATAAGGCTTTTGGTGTATTTGTGAGCCGTAATATTTTTGGATTTCAACAAGCTATGGGTCTTATTCAACATTACGTATTTGTTTAGAAATAAAGTATTAATAAAATCAAAATGTCAGTTCATTTTACGAGCTTTCAGTCGTTAAACTAATCCGTTTCAATAGCAGTGAGTCTCATTGTATTTGCTAAAGGTTTTCTAAACAAATTAGAGATTAACTTTATTTGAATTGTTAACAACTTTTAGTAAGAGAATAAACAGACAGCGTAAAAGTGGGTAAAGTGGCATTACACAACTGTACACTATTAGGCGATACTGCATAGAGATAGGCATTGTGTGTTTCCATGTAAAAACGTCAAAGTTCTAAAAAGTTTTATGACATGCATATGTTTGATGCTTCTAATGGAAACGATGGTAATCTTCATCGTTCGGACGGTCCTTTGTGAACAGCTGATCTTGTTTAATACAATCTCTGTCCCAACATACTACGGCACTTTTATAGCACAATAATTGTATAATCTTATTCTTGATGCAAAACAGAAGAAAAAAGTATATATAATGTGTATAAGAGACAGCTCTATAACACGAAGGGATCTGTAAGTTAATAATTTCAAAACAATACGTGGCATGGAATATCATTTATTACATAAAAATAAAATCGGAAAGTACATAAAAGCAGAAATTCTCAATTAGGAACCAGGAAAGAAACAGAGCTAGATTGAATTACTTCGCTTTCGAAAAATATCAGATATTTAACCATTTACCAAGGATTTATTTTATTTATGCGATATCATATTGAATTGAATTACTTTTTCATCGCATAAAGCGTTCAAAGTCGAATATATTTGCTTTTACAAGATATGCAATGCGTCTTATATTTAATTTTGTTTTATATGCAGACAGACATGTTTGTTATCGTTTCATATCTTAATCTTTCTTGTATCAGAATTCAATATGACTTCAAAATTTATTTTGATGACGTTATTATTTTTAAAGTTTTGTTAAAACAAAATCGCAATTCTACAGTTTAATTGCCTTGGTTGGTAGAAAGGAACACAAAGAGCTATATCCTTTAAATGATATAACGTGGCGCGTAGCCTCATTTGCATACTCCATGCGCAGCTACTACGCGCACCTGTGTGAAAGCTCCATTAACTAAAAACAGGATGAAAGAATCTGTAATGGAAAGTCCGTCAATTATAAATCATTTTATCCTGATGATAAAGGATTAGCTATAACATTTAAGAGAAGGAATAACACGTGCCATAACAAAATGTTCCATTACTGGCAACAAATTGAATTAAATGTATACAAGGTGTTTAGTTGCTTGTTTGAAATTCCTGTAAGTGCTAATTTGTCAAATAAAATGGCGCAAGCGAACGTTCGAAAGTAACTTCAATCATTACAACTACTTTCAGCGTACAACGTAAAGGCAAACATAGTTGGTGAACGCAACCTTCAATAAATCAAGTAACAATTAACAAGTAACGATTCTGTAAGCAAAATACATACTGCATTTAATGCAAAGTAGTTAATCTACTTTGGTTGTAAATAATCATTTTTATATCAAATTTATCAGTCTGTTTTGAAGGAAAAAGTTATATATCATAAACACGACGACTTATAAAGCCATTATTCATAAATGAATGTTTATTTTCTTTATTATTTTTTTCATATAATTGAAAGATAAATGAGTTGTATTTAATTGTTAAGCATTCCTACATGTGTGTAAATAATTTCAAAACAGATGTATATAATAATAATTTTAAAGATACAAATATGAATTATTGTTTAAATAAGTTGTTGATTGGTTATATTAATATTTTAAACATTGATATTAGTTTTTTACCCGAACTTCTATCAGTATAAATAGCAAATGGTTACAGTGACACACACACTTGGTTACAGACTAATTATAATCAAATTACTGAGTTATGTAACTAAAGTGTAGATGAAAGTATGCGTTTGGGTTCAATTAACATGCATATCATTTTCTGTTGCATTAATGTTATGTCTTATTCTTAAACTATGTTAAGCATTTAATATACGGTACATATATTGTTAGGAGTTTACTGTTCAAGATCTTCTAAATATCATAGTTCAATGTCTACCGTTAATGGGCCAGTAAGCGCCGCGACGCTTATGTTGGAAGCTTCAATGCGGCACATATTATTCCAGAGAGGCATTCATTCAAAAGCGGCATTATTATAAATCATAGGAAAGCTAGAACAGTTCCATGTGTTGTACAGACTTTGTTCTAAAGTTATTAATCTTAATTTCATGCGAAATCGGCTGTTTGTCGATGATATACAAATTATATTTGGCGAGAAGTTTTTATTTTTATAGAGCGGCGCTAATCCGAGAGAAGCGCTTATAGGTCCTGATCATTAAATGAATTAAAGTTTACGGTATGCCAAGGTCAAAGATAATGATTTAGAACTGAACTTAACTTGTATAGGGCCTACTGTAAATTGAGATTGTTTGATTGTTTGGACTATTAATGCAGACTTTTAATAAAACTACAAAAAAACTATGTGTGTTTTTTTTATGACGATGATTATGATGAGGAAGGTGAATATACTATTGCTGCTGCTGCTGATGATGATAATGATGATGATAATGATGATGATGGTGATGATGATGATGATGATGATGATGATGGTGGTGATGATGATGATGATGAAAATGATGATTAAGATGATGAACTTGATGATAATTAGATTATTACCATCCATTATCAGTAATCTATATACAAGAGCATTTGAACAGTATCAATATAATACAAGATTTTCTAGCAACAATTATACTTCGCGTACACCATGCACATGTATCAGGCATATTGCAGTTCTTTTGGGGGGTCCGAAATTATGGGCGAATATTTCTGATGACGTAAAAAATAAATTCACATTAAATAGTTTTAAATATCACCTTAAGAAGTCTTTGGTCTCGGTATATGGAAATTAATTATGTTTTTCCTTCTCATCCTTTCTCCTATTTGAGTCTTGAAATTATGTGTCTGGTCCTGTAGTCTTGTGTTAAAAAAAAAAAAAGAATACAAATCTGGATTTGAATTATTTTAATTTTATCGGTATATCACTATGATTCTATTATTTCTGATAAAATTAAACAATGGTACCGGTCGTTTTTCCAACTTTTTTAAGGTGGCTACGTCTCTTAAAGCTTTTTCTGAACTTACTGTAGCCTCCTTCCATACAATGTATTTGTTTAATTTTTTTTTTTTTTTTTTTTTTTTTTTTTTTTTTTTTT
>NW_022738837.1:168497-170602 GCF_011630105.1 Anneissia japonica
GCATTGTTATTGTATATTGTACTACTTTATTGTATGGAAAATAAAAGTATATTTGATTTAATTTGATTTGATTTGATTATAAGATACTACTGCTGCTGCTGATGGAGATGATAAAGATAATTATGAATGATGAGTTGATGTCGATTATGATGATAAAAATAATAATGGTGATGATGATGATGATGATGATGATGATGATGATGATGATGATGAAGTAGTATATTTCGTACAAAATCATACAATCTTCAAAACAGCATAACTATCGATATTAAAATAATTATCATAAATAATTTATTGCAGCATACAACATATCTAATTTCTAAACCGATTTGGTGGGATTTAGAAACAAATTAATTTAAATTAAAATGATTAACTTTGCTTAGGTTCAAGAACACATTAATATTTGAAACTCCTTCAATGCCATAAATTAATTGCATCAAACAGCAATGAAGGCGCAATTAAATTGTTGATGAGTGTCTTGATTTTCGACGACACATCGAGGCTATGAGGGCGAAATTAATACCTGTCAAGATATAAACGGTTTCTCAAGATTAGCGCAAGCTTGGTTTCTATACAATCGCTCTACACGCTTTGCCGACAGCTTTCGGTGATGCTGATTGGTCGGTCAAATCGTGGAGTCTTCCCGATTGCGTCAGGAACTGCTTCAAGATCGGTTTCCATAGGATCGCTCACCCTAACGGCGACAGTCACCGACAATTGTCAGGAAGGTTGAACCTAGTTTGCATTGCAGACGAATCATTGTACATCAGGGGTGGCGCCAGGATTTGCCCGACGTGGGGGTGCCGGTGCCCCGACGAGGTGTCAGATTTCCCTGACGAAAGCAAAGTGGGCGTGGTCGAGCTTCGATTAAAAGGTTCCGAAAGGGGTCCTGGAGGCGAAGCCCCCAAAAATTTCGACAATTTAGGGGTTTCAAAGGCTTATTTAATCGATTTTAGAGTCTAATAATATGTAAAAATACATAATATTTTTTTTCTCCCCGACGAATTGTGCTTTTTCTCCCCGACGGGGGGGGGGGGGCAGCTCTCCCCGACGGTGGGCCCTCTCAACCTGTTGACTATCACCTGCTTTTTCCAAAGAGTGTATTGAAACGTGCGCATGGGTCATATTGCGCACGGGACCAACGGCTGAAGCGTCTCATCCAAAAAACTTGTATTCAGTCTTCCAGCTAAGATGTATGTAATTGTACCGGTGTCCAAAGATCTGAGAGAATTTCTACGGTTCAGCATACACACGGTGGCTGCACCAGTTTTTCCAATGACATGTTTTCCTACATCCCATGGTCGTGTATGACATCATATGAAACCAAGGTTTTTTTTTTTCTCAAGACTGAAAAAGAACTTCTCTTTTTTTAAAGCTGATGCTGATCAGCTGATTTTCAAATCAATTACATAATGAAAACTGATGAAGATTTTCAGTTATATGCCTATTATTGGTTTTTATTTTGTTTATGTTGTTTTCTCTATATAAATGAATTATTGTCTTGTCGTAAAGTTACACCACACAGGTATGCCGGTGATAAAAAAGCGTTATCAAATAAATTGATTGGTTGACTCTTGATGCATTCGAAATACTGCTGAAGCCTGAAGACACACTACAGAAACGCTATTTCCGGGTTCACATAAGAAAATTAAGGAAAGAAAAGAGGAAATCTCTTTTTAACATAAGTGCAAGTCAAAATATTATAATTAATTTTATACTTGCTCTTTTGTCCTATAAATATCACACCTATTTCCTAGTAGTTCTATATATACCCTTATATGCCTGCATCAGCTAATAATCTGGCAAGGAGCGGCAATATTATTTCTGGTAAGGAGCGACAAAAGGAAGGACGCCATGATTGTATTATTATCACGTCTGCTCTTCTACATCATTTTCACGCTCTGAGTGCTCTTTAGTGATTCTTTTCTACGAATGTTATGTCTATTTTTATTTAAAATTCTATGTTATTGTTGTAGGTAGCATACCAAGCCTATTTCACTAAATTATTGTTATTTAACTTATTTAATCATAGAGGAATACGTTTTGTACTTATTCATCCACGGTTTAACTATCAGCATTAATATTATGTTAACTCACCGTTATAT
>NW_022738837.1:171073-176312 GCF_011630105.1 Anneissia japonica
TGTTCGGCCGAAGAAGTACCGAAATTTAGGCCTGTCTAGGCCTAGTAGTAGTAGGTGGATATATATTACCGTGAAGTGGGGCGGGCGGTACATGCCTTATAATTTACTAGTAGTACTACGTGGTTAGCGAGATTTTTCGATCGCCATGCAAAGTTAAAATAAAATCCCAAATCCTCCTCCTTTTTGGAATTTAAAGAAATTAATACATTTTTGTTTCTTTGTTGGATCGATTGCAGCAACCCCAAACCCAACATAATGGTATTTCACATTATATAGCATTAATATAGCATTAATCAATCATCTATAATATTACTGCTAACTTCCTACCCTATCGCGTTGGTGACAACATGGCTGGTGTAAGTCACGTGATTGAAACCGAGTTGGCCAAACTCTCTCTATCTACGGCTCTGCTGTTGACAATCACCTGCTTTTTCCAAAGAGTGTATTGAAACAAGGTAATTCAACAAAAGGACGCACATCTCGGGACATCAAAGGTTATAACTCTGGCATCGACATTCTAGGCGTACGTGCGTCCCTACACGCTGAACGTCACAAAAACCATAGCAACCAGACCATAAACCGTCAGCGTACGTGACGATTTACCCACGCGCGTGTTAGTTGCCATGTTAGTCGCAAGTCGTGCGGTGATTACAAAGGCCTAATGATATTTTGCACTAACATTAGACTGTTATATTCTTTCATTTCAACATTAATTTTACCAAAATTGTGGTGAATTATCGTTCATGAGACTCACTTCGCAGAAAAAATTAATAAATGTTCCGTATATACTCAAATGTTCGTCCTCGGCACCTTATGCCATATAAGAGACAGATATGCCAACATTGTCAAAATGACAGATTAATGTTACATAAGAACATGAAATTTTATAAAATTCGTAAATTTTGAATTGCTATAACTTTTCATTTTCTTGGTCAATTTTCGCAAATCAAATTGTAGTTTATAGAAGCATTTAACAAGCTCGCGGTAAAAAAAAATCAAATGTAACAGACATTGCGAAGTACCCAAAATTAATAAAATAAAAACTAACACCATAAAACGAATGGCACGCATAGACTAATAATTGACGGCTGTACTCGCAACTAGTATCGGATTGTCGATGCCACAGTAAAGATCAAAGGACTGTACGCACGCGCTATGTTCGAGAGCGGAGATGTGCGTCCTTTTGTTGAATTACCTTGATTGAAACGTGCGCATGGGTCATATTGCGCACGGGACCAACGGCTGAAGCGTCTCATCCAAAAAACGGCGTGATTTCGTAACTTGTATTCAGTCTTCCAGCTAAGATGGATGTAATTGAACCGGTGTCCAAAGATCTGAGAGAATTTCTACGGTTCAGCATACACACGGTGGCTACACCAGTTTTTCCAATGACATGTTTTCCTACATCCCATGGTCGTGTATGACATCATATGAAACCAAGGTTTTTTTTCTCAAGACTGAAAAAGAACTTCACTTTTTTTTAAAGCTGATGCTGATCAGCTGATTTTCAAATCAATTACATAATGAAAACTGATGAAGATTTTCAGTCATATGCCTATTATTTGTTTTTATTTTGTTTATTTTGTTTTCTCTATATAAATTAATTATTGTCTTGTCGTAAAGTTACACCACACAGGTATGCCGGTGATAAAAAAGCGTTATCCAATAAATTGACTGGTTGACTCTTGATGCATTCGAAATACTGCTGAAGCCTGAAGACACACTACAGAAACGCAATGTTTTTTAACATAAGTGTAAGTCAAAATATTATTAATAATTTTATACTTGCTCTTTTGTCCTATAAATATCACACCTATTTCCTAGTAGTTCTATATATACTCTTATATGCATATGGGTTCACATAAGAAAATTGAGGAAAGAAAAGAGGAAATCTCTTTTTAACATAAGTGCAAGTCAAAATATTATTAATAATTTTATACTTGCTCTTTTGTCCTATAAATATCACACCTATTTCCTAGTAGTTCTATATATACTCTTATATGCCTGCATCAGCTAATAATCTGGCAAGGAGCGGCAATATTATTTCTGGTAAGGAGCGACAAAAGGAAGGACGCCATGATTTTATTATTATCACGTCTGCTCTTCTACATCATTTTTACGCTCTGAGTGCTCTTTAGTGATTCTCTTCTACGATTGTTATGCCTATTTTTATTTAAAATTCTACCGGTATGTTATTGTTGTAGGTAGCATACCAAGCCTATTTCATTAAATTATTGTTAATTAACTTATTTAACCATAGAGGAATACGTTTTGTACTTATTCATCCACGGTTTAACTATCAGTATTAATATTATGTTAACTCACCGTTATATAAAATATATATTTTTTTCATATGTTTATATTTCTAACGTTTGTTAATGCACTGAATATAATTTCTTATTGTTTAAACATTCTTTTAATCTTGTGACAAACACACCTATGATGTAAAAAGAATATTTATATGTAAAGTTCCAGAATTTAAATGTTTTCAGTACTTTCAGTAAATTGTTGTGTAACACAATAAAAAGTAGAATTTTAAATTACTAAAAAACATTGTAACGAGTTGCTTCATTACTCAAATAATCTTTGGCCCATGAGAGCAACTCAAAAAATATTTTAGCCCTTAATTAAACAAATTAATTCAGAATCAAGAGCCTACAGTATACAGTGTTCACACCGGATTCAGGGAAGACAATGCTGGTTTGATGTGAAGTTTATTGCTCAAAATGTGCCATTTGGAGATGCAATAATAAAATTAAGTGTCCCTTAATAGTTGTTGAATTATGTATTGATTTAACCATTTGGCACACCTAGAAAGTGTCCCCGTCTAATTAATAGAGGTGTCCCCTTAATAGGGGTTGGCCGTAGTGTTTATAGATATAATTACCCTCGTTTCACAAATTAGTGGTGTCCCAAAGTACAGTAGGGGGTACCAGGGCTTTAGACCGAAGCAAAACCGTAAATACTGACTACAAATTACCACCATACATATTTATCAACAATCCCAAGGCAAATAGTTACATTCAAAGTAAAAACATTGGGTAAGAATATACACGAGGCGGATAATCTGTTTCTTATGCAGTTCTTACAAATAGACTTAATGCTCTCTGTTAATTTTTTATTTTTAGATCAAATTGGAATAAAGAGGCATATTTATGGATCAGTGTTCTCATTATACATGTGGGCTTTTATATTTATCCGATAATGCCAACAAATGTTTATTACTATGTTTAGAAAAAAAAAATACATATATTTATTATCTCTCGCATTCGACCGACTTCTGAAATAAGTTGTACACACTTATCGAAGTAAATGAAGTACTTAAGTAAAGCTCTTGCAAGTCGTTTGTGCTTTACAGAGATAGTATAAAAGTGTAATGTTAATATTAAGAAAAATGATAATAAAACTTAATAGAGGTTTTTCTCTAATTGAAAAGCAGATTTTGGGCTGGGGCTTTAATGGGGTTTAACAGCTTTGGCCTTTAATTAGAATTATTTTAAGACCGATATTGTGGTCTTTAGATATCTCTATTTTAGACGGACGGGAATTAAGAAACATTACATTAAATGTTAGAACGGTATAGTCTAAAGGTGTTAGAATGGATGTACAGTTATGCTTTCATTCTCGTATTACCCAATTCTCCATTAAAATATCACAAACAGAACCGTCATCTAATCGATATTCAATAAGGAGCAGTGTATTACACAAAACATATATGATGGCCAATATATTGATGGATCATGTTCGAGGATTTATTACAGAAAAATTGCATTAACATCCCTATTTTGAGTGAGTCTTTAATTAGATGAAAATAAAATCCATTATAATATCTCCGCACTACTAGTATTCAATATGGTGGGTAGCTCGCAATACAAGACTGTTTGTATGGTTGATGTTTGGCACTGGATAATGCCTAATAAGTATTTTTTTAAACAAAAAAGAAAGAGAACACCGTCAATGACGATAGTATGTTGATGATCCAACAATATCAATCAATTAAAGCAATTTCCGTGTTACAGTTAATTAATGAAAATTATTTAAAAATGTACAATAGTCTCAGTAATATTAATAATAGTGTTGGACTTACATAGCACAAATGCCAGAGCGTCGATGCGCTTAACATCAAATATTTTAAAAAAATAAGAATTTACACCCAGCCTCAATGCATCCCTGCAAACTTAACTCATAACCTAAATAAAAATACACGTACTCAACTTGTTTTCTTTTTATGTAAAATAAGCAATAGAAATGTAAATAGGAAAAGGCAACAGAAAGTCTAATTGTGGTCACCATCCGGTATACCTGTAGTATAATGTAGTTTGAATTTGTATTTGGCTTGTTATTTGTGGTACCACAAAATTCAAAGTTCAAAGTTCAATTTATTTTCCATACAACATTAACAAAATTGATACATATAAATGTAAATATAAATATGAATATGAATATATAAAAAAAGATCATACAATTTTTAAATGACCTTTTATAAATCATCAAAGAAAGGTAAATACAGTGTTCGAATAAAGGACATAATAATACATCGTGTTTCTCTGATGATTTATATATATAATTTAACAGTGTTAACGGCTATCTTAATTTATATTATACGCAACTATTTGTTTCTAGCCGTACTTATTGTGTATTGGAGTGTATCTGGTGGTATTTGAATCTGCTCAACCATGAAGCCTCCGTGGTCTAATGGTTATGACACTCGCCTTGACAGCGAGAGGTCGCAGGATCGAGTCCCGCCAGAGGCATTTTAATTACACAATTTCTTTATTCATTTATTTACAGGACTACATTCTTTGAGAGCTATGCTACACGATGTATTATTATGTCCTTTATTCGAACACTGTATTTACCTTTCTTTGATGATTTATATATATAATTTAACAGTGTTAACAGCTATCTTAATTTATATTATACGCAACTATTTGTTTCTAGCCGTACTTATTGTGTATTGGAGTGTATCTGGTGGTATTTGAATCTGCTCAACCATGAAGCCTCCGTGGTCTAATGGTTATGACGCTCGCCTTGACAGCGATAGTTCGCAGGTTCGAGTCCCGCCAGAGGAATTTTATTACACAATTTCTTTATTCATATATTTACAGGACTACATTCGTTGAAAGCTATGCTACACGATGTATTATTATGTCCTTTATTCGAACACTGTATTTACCTTTCTTTGATGATTTATATATATAATTTAACAGTGTTAACGGCTATCTTGATTTATATATTA
>NW_022738837.1:176946-202161 GCF_011630105.1 Anneissia japonica
GGCCAGTCCTCTGGCCTTCATCAGCTTTACTGAATGTACAAGTTGGCTGTTACAAGTTCTATACTGTACAATATGAACAATACAATAGAGGTGTAGACGGATTATAGGCCAATTATCTAATAGTTTATCCGGTAATATATAAAGAGAAATCCGACAGAGAACAAAGCGGTCAAGTATAGAGATAGTGGTGTTATAGATTAAACAATTCTTAATTATGTACGCTTAACATAACATTTATATTAATATACTGTATAATATTTATAGTAGAAATACATACCACCTGAGATTTTGTCTACACGAAATTATTATGCGAAATATCAAGATAGGAGTTTCGGAAATGGGAAAATATAAATAGACCTATTACAATACAAATGATATACATGTCGCGGCAATTTCATAAACTATTTATTATAAATGGTAACTCATGTAAGGTTCATTAGCTTAGACATATATTGCTTCTTTTAAGTTTCGTTTACATTTTAGATTTGATTATTAATTTTGTATCTCAACGACCAAAAAAAATCAGTGCTTTAAGGAGAGGAGTAATGTTAATAGTAAGACAATGATAAACTTTATTAGAGGTGTCTCTCTCCAATTAAGACCACATTGGCCTGGGGTTTCAATGGCTTTTAGCAGCTTTGGTCTTTTAATTATAACTATTTATGTTGTGTTATTGGCCCTTGATGGCATTTGCTGCAATAAAGAAATTGAAATCAAGAAATGTTACATAGTGTTAGAACATTATAATCCAATGGTTTTGGAATGGACGAACAGTTATGTTTTCATTCTTACTAAAACATTTTTTATTTATTTATTTATTTATTCATTTATTTTTGTAGCAAGCCATATACTCGTTTTACCAAATTCTCCATTAAACTAATAAACGTCATCTAATCGATATTCAATAAGGAGCAATGTATACACAAAACATATACAGGCCTAATTGGTATTATATCGAAGGATTATATTACAGCATTTATTAGAAAAAAAAACTGCATTAATATCCCTCAAGCGAGTCTTTAATTTTAGAAAAATAAAATCCATTACAATATCTACCCACAATTTGTCTTCAATATATAGTGCTGTTATGGGTAGCTCGAAATTCACCCGATTCTACTAATAGATCTGATAAGTATAAGTTTCGGTGACATCACCATTCATGACGCCGTCACCAAACCTGATTAGCGGATTCTGATCAGAAGATTAATGACTGGTGCTGTCACCAGTATAGAAGTGTATCAGCATTTTGTTTGTCACCGAAACTGATCAATTAGGCAGAATCGGCTGCTCGAAATACATTACAGGCTTTTCGTTGTACTGCTTTTATTGGTGTTTGGCACAGGATAATTCCTAAATATAATAAACATTTTAAATCCCATTAAAAAATAAGTATCCCGTCAATAATATGAAAACGATCAATGACCTAATAACAATATCAATCAATTAAAGTTGAAAGCAATTTCCGTGATACAGTTATTTAATGAAATAATTAAAAAATGTACCAAATCTCAAGTTATCGTACTTGGCCGCTTGTTATTTACGGTACTAACTTCTTGAAAGAAAAGATTGACATACCGATGTTTATATTTATTGAATGACTATATTGATTTAACTATAATTCGTCATACAGAGCCTGCACACCACCACAATATACGCTATTTTCTAACAAGTGTGAATAATGGATGCGATATTTTATATTTATATATTTTACATATTTATATTAAATATATATAACACTTACAGTAGAAATGCATACTACCTGAGATCCTGTCTACACGAATTTATTCTGCAAAATATCAATATCAGAGTTTCCAAGAAATGGAAAAATATAAATAGGCCTAGACCGATTACATTTATTTACATTACGGCAATTTCATAAACTATTTATTATAAATGGCAACTCATGTAAGGTACATTAGCTTAGAAATATATTAGTTATTTAACTTTCGTTTACATTTAGCTTTGATTATCAATTTTGTATCTCAACCAGACATACTTTCTCATAAAATTGTTCTTTCTATTGTTGCATTTTGCATTAATCTATATATTTTTAGAATCGTATGCTGTATATAGGCCTATATATACAGGATACTGTACGTATAGTATTTCGTATTTTATTATTCCATATTAAGGAAATTCATGGGCGTACTAGCCGCTAGCAACCCGCTATCCACAGTGTCACCATGGCAACTAATTTTTCAAGTTAATTTAATTAAAGATATATCGTCGTCTGTGATCCACATTACCAAAGAAACCGTATTATATGTCTAATCCTTCTTCCATCTTCCAGTGACGGATTGGCCAAACTTTCTATCGTCCACAAACCGATGCGTCTCGGACACGGTGGTTTTTTTTTTTTCTTCTTTTAAATATTGATGGGTATATTGATAATTGAGATCATTAACACCGAATAAAAAAAGTGCGATTATATCGGAAGCCTGGCTACCATAGAATCGCTACTAGTTGCTTGTCTTTTCTTTTTCTTATGGAAAGCAGACTTGAAACTGTTATGTTATAACTGGCATGAGAAATAGTATTATCATCATATGATTAGCCGTTGTTCAATATTTGATTCTAGTATGAATTTCTGAATCTGAATTAAAAACCATTAGCAAGAAAATGTGACCAAGTGAATGAAGATGAATGTCGAGAAAAATGAGTACACAGAACGAAAGTAATAAGAATACTACTTTTCAATTATTAAAAGACGTTTCTTTTAATATAAATATGATATTCTAAAACATAATGATTAAATATATACATGAAAAAAAGGGAAAAATATTGACAAGAAATGATAAAATATAAAATTGTTGCTAAGAAACAGGGTGGTAAGCACAATACTGTACTACCAATGAGCATAAAACTGCAAGAGGTCCGGTTCTCGGCGTATGGTTGGAACGCAATCCTAGTTAAAAAATACTATCACGAACTAGAGGGCGTCCTTCAAAAGAACGGTTCGTAAATAGGGCGCCCCTATCTCCTGGTAGTACTTTTTTTAAATCTTTCATTGCGTCCATACAAAATCGAGGCAGTCGGACATCTTGTAATTCTATACTCTTTGGTACTACTATGTCATAACATACTAGCACACAACAAGAGCTAAATGAATTCTTAACTTATTAAAACTCAAGTTCAACGTCATTTCTATTGTTATTTGCCACAAAGCTGCAAGCAGTATAATATTGATGCTGAAACCTATTGTTAGTGTATGTACCTTCTATGCATTGTAGTAATGTCACAATCTCATGGTTACATCATCAATTCAAGAATTTTGGCAGGTAATCTCCTTTAATATCTGTCAGATCTTTTGAGCAGTTAATTAGAATAAAAATAAAGCAGGGATTCTGCAAAAGCATATATTTCAGGGTTTGGCAGTAATATACTAAAAAGGAAATCAATATTTTGGCAGTTAATAGTGGTACAATGTTACTTGTTGCCCTTGAAAATAAGTTTAAACATTGGCAGGAAAAAACACCCACATCCAACATTGTTTGATCTAACAATATCTGCCAGTAAATGCCTTGGTTTAAAAATATCTTGAAAGATAAAACAACTTGTACACGTGCCCAAACCTGTAGTCGCAGATTATACCCTACTCCATTACTTTTTTTTTTATCAAACATTGTAAATCTGACAGACATTATCTGACATTTTCTGTCAGATGTTTTGTCAGACATCTTCAGTATAATTGTATAACCCGCATATTTGCAGATTGGTATTATGCTGATTTTAGTGGTTTAATATAGTATATAAAAAATTATTTGGCAACAGAAAGGATTGAAAAACTAATATATCGCTTCAAAACAAACTTTAGGAAGTGCTGTTAATACTTACATCTACAAGTTCATTAATCAAAATCAATGTCAAAAGGTCAAACAAGCTGATGTGATTGGATAGGTCTCCAGAAACAAATCTACATATTACATCTCAATAACGTTTAAATACTTAACATACGAAAATTGTATACCATGATAGAATTTAAAAGTAGTTTCTAAAAATATATATACAGTACTTAAGACTTAACAATCAGTTGTAAATTAAAACAATGTCTCGACCAATCATTTATAAATATTTGTATCAAGTTATAAATAGTGATTTCATCTAATCAAATTTCATATCTTATATAAATTATTATTGAGAGAATACCACTTACCATCATGAAAATTTCACTACTCAAGCATGCAAAAAAAAAAATAAATAAAAATAAAAAAAAAAAATAAAAAACTTGTTTCTTATCATCATTCATTTTTTGTTGGTTGCCAAAACACATTGTACTACAGTAGATATGCCTACTTCAGGCCTACATCCTACACAAGTGCACGGCACTCACTATTAACTGTATGAGGTTTGGCAAAATTCCCTGATTTAAAAAAAAAAAAAAAAAGCAGGAGCAGGGGATTAGAAACATGTCATTTTTTATTTTGTTTAAATCTTGTTCTGCAAACATTATCAACTTTTATGTGACAATTAACTGTCAATTACCATATATGGGCATGATACGACATCCCCACATATTGACAAAGCACAGTATTTGTCATTTGTCGAATGACAGTCTGGGCAAACTTAAGCCTATTTGAAAGCTATAGTTCTATAAATTCAAGCTTCCTAATTTAAATACAGTACCACAAATGCAAATATTATTATAAAATATTTTATTTAATTTATTTAGTTGTCTGGGGAGGGGAAGAGAAAGACTCATTCATTAAAATAAGACATAGCTTTTCAGGATTCCAACAAAAAATCAAGAACAATGAAGCACTGTACACACAAACACACACACACACACACAGGACTTTTTTCAGGAAAGTTAACCAAGATGCTGGTTAGTCTGACCATAAATTAGTCCAGTGTAATAATAATATTTAATAAGTTAAAGTTATATAGCGAATATTGCGCAGTGCCTCTATGTAAATAGCAGAGGAAACATACCTCTCCGGAAAACTTACCAGGTCGAGTGGTTAGCTTAACCAAGTTGATTGTGCTCAGTAAAACTGACCAATTTAGTTTTTACCGAACCTAAAATATCTCTGATATTCGAGTATTACTCAATGGATGATTTCATGAGTAAGCGCCAGTTTTGCCATATTTTTGGCAGTAAAACAACCAACTCAAAATACCCAAGATTTAATTATTGGAATGTTTTTCGGTAAAATATTCCGGTTTTTTTTTTTTTGCGATTGCGCAAGGAAAGGACATCTGATTGGAAGGCTACCATCTTTACCAACCTTCTTTTAAGAAATAATAATAGTAATAATAATAGTGTAGTTTTATATAGCGCACAAATCCATCTAATGTAAAATGCTCAGGGCGCTTAAAATGTGGACTAGGAACTCGATCACTGATGGTTAAAATGATAATACATTAGTAAGATTAGATTGTACCAACATTCTGGGCTCAATAATATCATAAACGGTGGCCTTTCTACTCGCTATGCTCTATTTGGTGTTGAAATACAACTCATGTACATATGCATATTTTACAATCAATAAAATTACAGTAATAAAAATTTGTTAAATCAAAATCATATCTACATAAGTTATTTCTATATTTTTTCTCAACGATTGTACACAGACATCACTCTCAAATTGAATATAACATTATATATAAAATGAATAAATAAATATATAAATAAATAAATAAACTAATAAATAAATATCAGTATTCCCCATCTAGGAATGATCATTTAAAACAATTTCAAATAATTAAAAATAACCTAACAAATTTCTAATTACAATATTTTTAGGAACAGAATCATTTGATTAAAGAATTAATGAAATTTGACAACATCAACTAATTATTGGGCTGTGGAAAACCAGCAAACAATATTCCTGTAAACCCAAAAAAATAAATTCAAACAGGATATATGTTAGATAAACAACAGCCATTTTATAATCACTCGCAATAAATTTCCAGTTAAGTTGACAAAGCAAAAAAAAAAACTCTTCTTTAACAAAATTTATGACCTCATGGCCTAGTATACAGTATTAATATAAATATAGCAATAGGCTTATTAGAATGGTTCATTTCGTTGAGTATCTTTTCATTTGACTGGTTCGTAAAATAGACTTCGTTGACAGCGAAAATTAACGCAAACTAGAGTGCATTAATCAGCATTAATTTATCCATGTGACCAAAACAAACATGGCCGATTGGTCAGTTTAGTAACAACATTTGCGTTAATATAATTTAGATTGGCGCAACAGATGTGTCCAAGACTCTCATCCTGGGGGGTTGGGAGATTGAAACCCTCGCCGGGCTTGTGCCCACCCAGGAATATAAAGTGGGTATCTAGGGGCAATGTGCTGACTTTACTTTATGCAGAAAATTATGGAACATGTCCCAAAGGTGCTGAGAATGTGTTCAATAGGCATCTTTCCCAAGTTGGAAAAAGCAAATTCCAGGAGACCTTGTTAAATCAGCTTTTTGAACCATTTAATTTAATTCAATTTTTTTTTTAAATGACATTTATCGAGGGTGACCCTTCCAGTGTATATTAGAAGGTTGGCTGATATTAAGGCGCCCTCTCAAAATAAATGAAATAATGTTTTGTGTGGTGATACCCATTGGCACTATCTTCCAGTAGAGAATCGATCACACAGTAGAATAAACATGCAAATTAATCGTGAATATGCGGAAGAAACAGGATATTTTCCGGGAGATCTATGTTTACTCACAGGAGTGCGCGAGGCGCCTTGCTCTATTCGTCACATTTTATATTAGTCTGCCTATGTCCGGATTAAGCTACAGGAAATGTTTTTCATGAATTCACTATATCTGTCCTGATTGGACGATAAATAAAATATAACTATAGTAAATCAAGCACAAAAGAGATACACTTTGTAGTACAGTAAATATGTTAGATCCCTGATTCTTAAAGTGTGGGTTGCAACCCAAAAATAGGGTTGCCTTAAAGTTCTTCGGAAACATGTAACCTGAGATTCCAACATTCTTTTTAATATCCCACCAAAAAATCAGTATCGAGTGATTAAGTATGGCAGAGCTGCTGGTGTATTATCTAAACTCAACTAGACAACAAACTTAACAAACCTAGCAAATAAATAAATGTACTTGTCCTTCAGTGGAAGATGTTTTCTAAACACCACAGAAAAGCCTAATAAAATCTGACATAGAAATAATATGTAAATACGAACTGTAATTACTTTTAAACATTGCAATACATCTTGAAATGTCAGAAACGCATAGATCTTAAACAAAAGAGTGTGCGAAGGGGCAAGGTCTACTTTGACAACACAAATCACAAAGGCACGTTGTTTAATATATAGTATCCTCTAGGATAAACATGAAAGGAAATGGTGCATCCGTTAGTGCACAACATATTGAGAAGAATGTTCGATTCGTACTTTTCATAAACAAAGGATGATGCAAGTTGTTTATTAAAGTCTACTGCTTTGAATGATTAATAAAGCAATATACACTTATTGTGATAACCTAAGTTATCTACATCTCTGTTGTTCACTACTGATGCAAAAACCATTTGTTAATTATATACTGCACTCTACTCATCAGTCAAGTGCATTCAAACAACAAACAAACAAAAAAAATCTGAACAGACATTTCCTTTTTGTCGTCCATACATAGGGTACGTTAGTAGCAAGAGGTTATACATACAGTAAAATATATTAATACCTGATGGAAGAATTGCTGTTGTGTTTTTAGTTTGGTGAAACAGAACTGATAATCTCTCACCTCTCCCCCTCCCCCACAGTTCTTAGACCCAGGAATCCCATAAATTTTCTTTTCCCAGCCTACAGAAAATTCTTGCAGCACTTCCAAATATGTACTTCCTTCGACCATACGGGATTTACCATAAAAAAGATTTCTTAAGCTTTTTTTTAGACTATCAAATTTTGTTTGACAAAAACATGCATTATATTCAATGGGCATACATCAGTTTCTTGTCAAAGAAAAACCGATAGCCAAGAAAGCTTCAAATGACTAGTCTTCAAAATGTTAGCACCCCCTATTTTTCTGGAAATTGAGGGCAAAGTCTCCCGTCTCAACCCTTGGACTTGCATTGCTCACCAAAGCAAAGACCGACCAAATCGAGGCTCTGTTTATTGGCCTTAGATTGCCTCTACAGGTCAGCAAAAAGAGGTTTCTTATAAAATTTGATTTAAATAAATAAATAAATTCTACTACATAAATCACAAAGTTGTGAGGGGTGAATTTTAATTTACTTTGAAAAATAACAATATTATTATTAACCACTATATTCAACATTAATAATTTATATTATTAGTCACTGTTCAATAATTAGGTAATATTTCTATAATTATTACAGATAAATTTGTAGAAAGTAGAAAAAAAAAATCAGTCTTATATCAGTCTATATTGCTCATAAATAATTCATGAGCAAAACATGTCAATCAAATATTAAATGTAAATTTTTAAAAAAATAATTAAAAAAGAGGTAAGAAAAGTGTAAATTATTGATTAGAATTTGATGAAATAAAATTTTTATTTCTTAATGTGAGTGACATATTATTTTTCAAATATTTCATACATTATTCAACTAAAGCTTTGGTGTTTCTTTTTTTTTTTAAATAACTCATTCACGATTCCTCTTTCGATCAAATTATTTGTACTAAAATGCAACACATTAAAATTTCATGCACTCTATAGTTAAATTAACTTGAAGATGAATGCTGCCCTCTACAGTTTTCATTCTCAAAGTGTCAGACAATAATTTATAAATGAGGCCTTTTCCAGACTATCAAATTTCATTTCACAAAAACATGTATTATGCCTAAATATGGTCATAATAACATCACACCATGACCATATATAGGCACATCATGACTATATATAGGCATACAATAGATTTTTGTCAAAGGATATTTGATAGTGTGGGTAGAGCCTCGTAGAAGCATTTCAGTTAATTATGTTGTATACAGAGAATTTTCACAAGAACATGGAATGCTACGTGACGCTAAAAATTAAATGCTGAACTTTAACCTTCATCTTTTGTCTCCATTTTCTCCTCACTATTAGAGGACGTGCCTTCATCTCCGGTCTTCTGTCCGTCCTCCGCTTCGCTGTCCATATTACTCTCCTCTTTATCAGCTGCAAGCTCGGGATAGTACTGGCTCAGACGGATGTGCCACGCCACGCTGATACAAGCCGACACGGTTTTGAACTGGTGGACAATATTTCGTGGAATGAAGTAGATGTCGTTGTCCCGTAAACGTATTTTTGCGTAACGAATTCCCTCCCGTCTCATTTGATTCAGCTTAGCATCCTCTATCCATTGAACACACTGCCGAGACAAGTTATTATTTTCAACGATAATAATAAGCACATTAAATATTTAAGCACGGACACAAGCTGATCGTTTCAAATAACATTGCATGTGTTGTACAAAAAAATTGGTATAAAATTAAAAAAAACTAACAAAAAAATACATCAAATACATAAGGACTCATATTAATACTGCACAAAAAATAAATTAAAAATAAAATTGCTTAAATTAAATAATAACAATACCGACTGAGCATATGCTATGTGCCATGCTTTGAAATTTGCAGAAAAGGCAGGCCTAAACTCTATAGCACCCAGACATATTTTGTACGAGTTGCTTTACTTGGCTTTACTGTATTCAACAACAAAAATAATTAACTGTTGGAATTGCCATGAAGTAACTATGCAATCGACGATTTGCTTAGTATAAGAAGGTTGGTATTGCGATGTATTTACAATGTACAGCTCTTAAACACAGATGTATATCACTACGCTACAGTGCAAGGGTTTAGCCAGAAAAACGAAATAGGCCATCCAAAATGGAAGCCAGTAGGCGTGGCACTGAGCCGATGGGCAGGCCACGCCTATCTTCGGGAATCCCCATTGAATATTGGTACGAAAACAACGTACACTAATCAATAAATGTTGCTTTTATCAAACGTTAATATGATTAAGTTTTAGTTAAATGTAACATTCGATAGAATTGAAGATTATAAAGAATTTGCTAAAGGTAGACCAGGCCCAATTAGGCTAGGCCGAGCTGTTTAGGCCAAGCCGTCTCGGTAAAAGTGGCCGTCCTACAGTAAATAACTGTAGGATGGCTCGCTGGCTAAGCCTATGCTACAGTGGTACTCGAGTATCCATCAGTAAAATAAATAAAGTTGAAGAGGAAGAGATTTGAAGTTCAAAAGGTTTTCATAAGAAATATATGTTTGAGCAAAAAAACTTCCATGCTAAAAAAAACCCTTTTATTTATAAACAGAATCCTTTTCCTAGAGAACATGTTAGTACTTCTCTACAGTACTTTATGGTGACAGATACAAAATTTACACTCTAGAAAATTGTACTAAAATATAAGGAACACCATTTACAATACATCAATAATCTTACAGAGAACCTTGTACACAACTATCAGTGTGGACCTTATTCATTTATAGATCAACATCTTTCAATTTAATTAAAATTATTAAACATCACATGTTTACAAATTAGTAAATTTAACAAAGGGATGTCATTTATTTACATCTATGGAGTAACTGCTGCGGTTTTAGGTTGAGTTGCTGGCTACTGTACACGATATTCCAAAGTACAGTAGATATGTTTACGTCACAGTCATCAGAGCAAAAAACAGAACTGTACTGCGAAACACTCACATGCGGTTTAGCTCAAAAACAGAGAAATATTTTTTAACAATGTCGCCGATTTTTATTTATACATACTTTCGCTACACCCTATTTATTGAAAAATGTTTTAATATAAAACAATTATAAATGATTTTCAGATTTTCTTAAACGTATTACATTATTAGGTTTCTACAAATATAGCACCTGTAGACAAGAAATTTTTTAGGAAACCATTGATCACTATGGAAAATCAATCAACAGTTAGTCACAAAGGGATGTGTTCATTTTTTAGGATCACTTATACAGGTATACCACAATCACTTATATACCACATTTACAGTATACCACGAGGTCGCCCGCTTAAGTCATGGCAGGATACTGTGAGGCAGGACCTTCGCAGGTTAAACCTCAACCCAGAAATTACCGCAGATCATACCACCTAGTCTCCCAAGATACAGCCAACTTACAGCTAACTGCACAACCTCCCAACAGTCTAACCCTTGTATGCAGGGTAAAAAAAACTTTAAAAGATGATGATGATGATGATATGATGATGATGATTTTGCTCAACCACTGCCCACAGAAAATTATGTCAAAATAATATAAAATTTTCTTTTTGGCCTGTGAGCACACACACACACACATGGTGATGTGTGTGCTCACACACACATGGTGATGTGTGTGTGAGCACACACATCACCATGAAAAAAAAAAGGAAATTTTCAAGAAAATTTTCTCATACTACTACAAACATAAAATTCCCCAGTAAACATGCTATCATGCCGAATCCTTTGACGACGCCGATTGGTCAGTTGAATCAGGAAGCGTTCCCAAATGCGTTGGGGACAGCTACGCAGTAGTGTAGTGACTGTGTAGCGATTGTATGGGAACCAAGCTTACAAAAAGTTTTTTATCCCCACTATTAAATATAAAGCATATAATATTAATCCGATTATATTCTTTATTATAATAATCTATCAATATTATATATGCTTTATTATATTGTTCCGACTATTAAAGTATTCACATCACAAAATCGCATTCTTTATGACCGCACGATAGTATCTTGAGGGGGGACCTACGAAGGGTGCTCTCCGTTCATTTATCTCACGAACTTGGTTTTTTTTATATTTGTCAATATCATTATATTATATATCCCCACTGTCTAAATCATTTAGACAGATACTTATCCCTCTGCGGATACCATAGCTGGAGTTTCGTACGTATCATATGCTAAAAATGTAAATATTGGAATTATAATACGTACAGTATTTTGCCACCGTTGTAATCTTTATATATATTTTGTGTCACTATACATGGACATGAGATGCATACAGGGGCCGGTAACCAGGCCCCCAGCAATGTTGGCACCGATAGATGGCGCCCTTTTCTGCTTCGATTTGTTTATGAATGCTTACCTGTGAGACTGGTGGTTCATGAAGGTCCAGCTGAAGAGACTCGGTAACATTCAAGAAATCAGCAGCGTGGAAACACACAACATCTTTCATATCAAGACTGTTAGTCATTGCATCGTCTTGCGCACAGACTGCCTGCAGAACTCCCACAGCCGCTGTCGTGTGCCTGTCAAAGCCCTGTCCGACATGGTCAGCGTGGCAACGTGTTCGATCTTCAACAAGTACTTCGCGGGGTTCTGAAGCTCGTGGACGATACATCAGATTCTTCAATTCATTCACACCAGTTCTATAATGATATCAAAGCAGAGATTTTTTCAAATTTTTTAAGTTCTTTTATTAAAAATAGTGTAAATTGTTTTTTATTTTACATTTATTTCCCAGACCAAATATTCTTATTTAAAAAAAAAAAAATGAAAAAACCTGAACAAAATAACTGTAAAATAGATTGTAAACTTGTTTGACAGGTTGTAATGACAGGCACATATGAAAATAAATTAGTAAATTAGTCTGATTTCTCTTCTTTTTGTCACAGAAAATTTAAATTAAGGTACCTTCATTATACAAGAAGTACATGGAAAAATTAAATCCAGTTTGTTGTCTTACCTCCTCTTTGATTTCGATGGTGATTTAGGCAGATCAGCTGTCGGTATCATTTGCTCTCCTGGACGAACCCATATGATTGGTCCATCATTACTATGGCAACGCTTTTCCATCTTCAATGATGAAAGTGGACCCCAAGGCATGACACGATTTAGAAAAGTGTTCTTCTCTAACATGTCCAAAATGTCTTCAAAATAATCGCCGGTTTCTTCGTTCACTGTTCCAACCAAACTCATCTGCAGCATCGGGCCAGTGCGGTACGTACCATTACAGTACGTTCTGTGTACATCATTTCGAAACTCTGTGACAGTTTTCGTACATAAATCATGTTTCCCCAAAAGTTCAGTTTTGACGATGGTCGATGGATGACGGAATGCAAGATAATCTATGAGATTTGGCGTATGGCTAACGGCATTGTGAACGATGCCCATTACATGGTCTGCAACGCCCTCTGAAGATTCACCATAAACAATATCAAAATACTTTTCTACAAAACTGTCCAATTCTTTTCCTTGTAAGTGTTGTATTTCCTTCGCATATACGTGTACAACGCTGGCGCCACCATTTGGCTGCTTCTCGATGTGAATATACTTACTGAAGGGTGAACACGATTCCTCTTTGCCAGCGCCATGGGTCAGTATCGTTCGATCCATGTCAGCATCAATCACATTATTATTACATCCATTTACTTCGGTCTTGACTGGTGATTCAACCGACATGCAAACCAGACTTTTTGGTGATGGTGGTATACCAGTTTTGACGGCATCCTGCGAAGTGCATGTTGTGGCGTCTACCATTACCGGTCGGTGTTTGTGGTGGTGGTGATGATGCTTGTGTTTTTTCGGCCGCCTAGTCATCGTCAGACACTCCTTCTTAATATGTATCTTCAGTTCGGGCGAGCCATCTTTTTTGACAATTCTTGAAGATGCATAATGAACCAAAGGCCATGAATCACCTAAAAAATTCAAATATATCTTTCAATATAGAAAAAAAAATCACTAGCAAATATAAGTTTGAACTTTAAGAATTAAAAATAGGTCTATTTATACTATTATTCTAAAATTTATTTGGGGTAGCTACAGTAATTATCAATGAGTTGCCCCTAACCAAAATATTATGCAATGGTCAAATAAATAAATGAAATAAAAAATTGGAAATATTCATAGATTATAAAAATTTTGACTAAAATGAAATAAACCTAGAAAAAGTGTACAGTTCATCCAAACTATAAAATGTATCTTTATAGAAATCAATCAATGGATTTATAAGGCCAAAAATGCATCTTCTAGGATGAAATATCAAATTTGCTAATGTGTCCCTCACCTTTTTTATTTTGATACTTAAATAACCATTTACTTTTTTTTAAAGTTACATGTAGTTTACTTTTAACTTGTACAATGACCAATGGTAACATTTTTTCTTTTTTTGTTAATTTTTCAGTCTGCTTAATATTTTACTCTGTTTATATTCTTCACTTTGTTGAGAAAACTGGACCATTTTGAAAAGCAGTAATGTGCTACTGAAAATGCTATCCAGTCGAAAGAATGAAAAAAGAAAAAAAAGAAAAGAAGTTCACATTGAATTTTAGGGCAGCTGCAAATATTATTCCTTTTCTGCAAACAAAAACTGTCTGCAAAAAACATTTTTTTAATTATGAATTTATATTTTTATGAAGTATGATATTCCAAAGGAAGATTAAGAATATTATATCATATTACTTCTAAAATTAATAAATTCAGCATGGAAAATCTATCCCAAGTTTACATTTATTCAAAAAAAAATTTAATTCTAAAACCGTTGAGATCGAAACATGGCCGCTGTCACATGGCTTACAGTAGCAAATAAAAAAAGAGAGAGGTTAGGTTACAGGGCAAAGGTTTAGGGTTATAGTTCAACACCCTATGTTAATTAAAACTATTAAATTATAGAGGGCATCCTAAAAACAGGATGGTGAATTATAATAATAATAAAATTATTTTTATATAGCGCAGAATGCTATAAACCTCTATGCGCTTTACATTAGAAGCAAAAGCCAGAACAGAATTAAAAGAAAAGACGATTAAAACAGTGATTTGAGCGAAAATCTTTTGCAATCAAAACAAAAAACAGGTTAATTTTATTATTAATTTTTCATTTATTTTTTTCTTATTTTATTTTTATATTAATGTTCAATTATTTAATTGTCAACCAAGTTTTTTTTATCTCAATTACCTCCTCATTCCACTTTCTTTATTAATTTTATTTTAGATTTATTTATTAGAAGTAGCCATTTTCCGCTACTTTTTTAAGATATGCGATGACCAACGGGTCTAAAATCTAATTTTGTACACTTTAATTATAGAAAAAGGATAGTTTATTGTGAAATAGTTTAAAATTATTAATATTATTAAACAATTATATTATCATCAGGTGAATACATTTGTATTTCTAACCAAGATATGAAAATAGCACTCACTGTTGAAAACTAACGGTCGAAAACTTCTGAGGGGGTGTTGAATACTAGCCTAACGATTGGCGAAAGGATGATTGCATTTACAGGCAGCCTGAATGCAATTTAATTTTATGAATTTGTAGTTGGAAGATATGAGTAACACATACGCACCTTTTAAAATTAGATTTCAGTACTATTGTCCTAAAGTAAAAAAATACCTTGTTTACATTTTGTTGTTTGAAAATTCTTATCCTATAAGTCTAGGCTACAGTAGATTATTATCATCAACTTTATTGTATTGGCTTATTTGTTTAAAAATATATTAATTACATACAATTATTAATAATCATTAGCCTGCACAATTTAAAGCTAGGTCTAGCTAGACCTTGTGTTTGTCTGTATTTACCATTCTGAGTCTGGGATTGAGTTTGGCCTTGTTGTTGATTGAATAAACGTGGTGGGCTTTGACTTTGTACAGGCATCACCAAAGCTTGATTTTGAATTTGAGTTGGTTCTTCACTTCGATTTGCTGGTGACTGCCTTCTAACCTTAGCAGTGGATGGAGGGGGAGATATGTCAGATTCACTTGTACTTGAGTAGCGTTGTTTGTAATCACTATACACGTTTTCCGTGTAGCCTGAGCTTGATAGACGTCGATAGTTATGGTGCGCTCGCCGTCTCTTCCCCGTCTCGACCGCCACTGGCACTAGACCTACAACAGATTTTTTAGGAGAAATCGGAGAGCTAGACCTAGGCCTAGCTTCATTTACGACGAGAATATTTGCTAATTGTTGGGTATCTCCATTAGTTTCCAACCGACTATTCGTGGTAGGAAGTTGAGTTTGAAATTTATCACAAGTTGAAGTTGATAAGTCATTTTCAGGAGTCATAACTCGCTTTGCATCATGTTTTACTTCTTGCTCAGCAGCAGACGCCATCATTGTTTGTAACTGTTTACCCGGATGTCGCACCAGACTTTCATTGCTATTAGAAACTCTAAAATGTTTACATTGGAACATGAATATTAATTTAAGAAGGTTTTTCTATCAATCCTACATGTAACTCTGTTAACGTTATCACTATACATTTAAAGATGGACCACCATCTTTAATAATTGCATCTTCATTATCTATATTTATCACAGTTGCCTTAAACGGCTGTGACATAGAAACTAGTAAAAATTGTATTTATGTTGAGGGCGCTACACAAATTGTAAATAAAAAATGTAAACACTATAAATAGCAGATACACTGGTTTTACCATGGAGGTGAAAAGTAGACACCGGGAAACGGCAGGAGGAAGATAATTGTGTAAACATGGCGTCATCGTCTTCTACTAAAATGAACCCCTCATGGATGGAGAATTTACCACCTGATTTATGTTGCCAACCACTGAAAAACATAGCAATTCCTGGTAAGCTTACCACAACTATTATTAGAGTCAGGCAGGCCCAGTACTACTACTATAGGCTAGGCCTAGTACTGCTGGCTAAATAGTACTGAGGACTGAGGTGTAGTGGGTAGGCTAAGCAAAGCTAGCCCTACGTAAAACCGCAGATGGTAAGACTAAAAGTTACTCTAGGCTATCTAGCTGCACTGCAGGAAGTTGCTAGTACAGTACAACAAGTAAACAATTATAGTCAGTTTTTGAGTACATTATTATAGGAAATAGAAGCTGAAGGAGCCATCATTTCCTGAAAAGTCGAACAATATCACAACATTAATTAAACCTCAATCTAGTTTGAGAGCATTCTCTTGCGTTTAATCTTTTAATGTTGGAATGACCTTCAACAATCTATTCAGTCTGCAGAGATCCCTTTCACTGTTTAAATTCCGTCTTAAAGCACATTCCTGTCAAAATTTCAGTTGGCGATGTAAAAAGTTTGGTATAGCAGATTAATATATAGTGTTTTTTTTTTTTTTAATTAATTGCGGGATAAATTAAAATATCTTATCGTGAAAATTTATTGGTAGGTGAGATAAAAAAAAAATAAATAAAAAGAAGAATGCAACGGGTTCGAGAAAAATTGCCCTGCCTACCTCCGACGCTCGACTGCAAAAAGTATATGTACACAAAAGCGAGAGCATTCCTGTGGATGCAGTCTACAACCTCTGAATTTGCTAGTAAAACGAAGAACTAGTCGTCAAGAAAATGGTATCTCCTATGAGAAATAGTCTTTATTTCTCTTCTTTTTTTTTTATCCTTTTGCGTAAAACTAAAGATTTATACCAATATTTTTCTATGATTTATAATAATTAAAATAATGTATGCATTTTTTCTAATATTTCATTTTCATATTTTGTTAGTGAAATTTTACTGGGAGTGGGGCTTTAAAACACATTTATTTAACATCCACCACTTAAAATAATTCTCTTTCTTCTTGATTTCGCATCTGAATTGGGACAGCGACATGAGCGCATTTTGCAGACATGGCAGTATATTAATTGACAGCATTATTATTATTCACCTTTTATTTAGATATCACATTTGAACAGTGAGACTCAACATTTGTTATACATCCATCAATTATTAGAACAATAACAAAAAGTTAAAGCTGACCTAATAAAGATTACACTATTATTATTATTATTATTATTATTATTATTATTATTATTATTATTATTATTATTATTATTATTATTATTATTATTAATATTATTATTATTATTATTATTATTATTATTATTATCAGATTTGTCATCAGCGATATTTGGTTGTCTGTTTAATCGGACCTAAACCAATGCAACACATTTCCCGCCACACTGGAAACCATATCCTTGTTTTTGGCTTTCCTTTCTCCGAGCCAGAAACAATGTCACTGTCTTAGTTTCTAGCCAAGCCCCACCCATATGCTCAGAGTGTGAATACTAGCTTTTGTATAGCCTTTTCACATGTAGTTATTGTAATAGTTTTCCACCAACCAGTGGCAAGTCTCACTTCCCAAAACATATAAGTATTTCACAGTTCTTGAAGCAACTCAAAACATCGAGATATTCTCAACCAACAACAATCAGTTCTTTTCAGAACTATCTATGAGGTGTACCACAAGTATTAAAGAGGTATTGACCCTTGCTAATGTAAAAAAATCATAAAAAATAGTTTTAAGAATAAACTTACTCATATTGCAATAGCATACAAATTATTAACTTGTGCATAAATATTATTGAATTTAAAAAATGTGTGCCCTGATTTTTAAACCCAAAAATTATATAATAAAAATAATAAAACACTTCCGGTGACTGGAAGTGTTTATAATTTTTCGCTGGTAAACTGATGGGTAGACATTTTTTAAATACACTAATTTTTGTGTTCAAGTTGATAAACTTTTATATTACTTCAAAATGGGCAAGTAAATTTCAACAAATATTTTAATGATTTTTTTGGTATTTAGCATGGGACAATGCATCTTTAATATATATTATTATTACTATTGTTGAAAGGTTTCCATGACGAAGTAATAACATAATGCTTGAGGTACACGACCTAGATAGTTCTGAAAGGAACTATTGTTTGTTGAGAATGCCTCAACGTTTCCATAGAGTTGCTTTAGTTGTCTGCAGTGAGAAGTCCAGAAAGGGAAATACTTAACTTGCTGAAGATTGGTGGAAATTAAACTATAACTGAGACTATACTTAAAAAGCTTTCCTTTTCACTTACTGTAGACATTGATAATTTGTTTTTATCTTACATTATTATTATTATTTTTTTTATTATGTGATTTTTATTATTTCATTTTATTTTATTTCACAAAATGCAATAATACACATAAAATTCTTCTGAAAAGTAAATGAATAACAAGGACAATGTAATATAATTATGTAAGTATTAATAGCAAATTGATAATAATTAAAAAAAAATTACAATAAATAGCAATAGATGAAGATAATGTTACTATTAAATAATAATCATAATAATAATGATAATAATAATAATAAAAATAATAATAATAAATAATAATAATAATGATAATAATAATTATAGTAATAATAATAATATTAAATAATAATAGTAAGGTTGCGTGAGGACGACACAATAAGCCATTAAGGTTTTAAGTCTGTGCCTCCAATTAATTAAAGCTAAGTAACATTGAGAGAGAAAGAATGTATAAATTAAATTCATCAATAATGTAAAATGAATTACAAGGTAAACGTAATATTATTTAAGTAATAATAAAATATATTAATAATAGTAATTGTATTCGTATTTATAACATAAGTAGTCGTAAAACAAAAATAAAGATGCTAATAATAATAATAAAAATAGTAACAATAGGTCAATAATATAATTTAAAAAATACTAACAGCATCGGAACAAACAACAATCAGTGAAAAAAAAATATAATAATAATAATAATTTAATTCTGCAACTTTGAAAGACTACCTTACTATACAGCTACACGGTTTCGCGGCCATCCAAAAATGTTTCGCGGCCCAAATTTGGGCCGTGAACCATAGTTTGAGGAATGTCGTGTTAGTAGACAGTGAATATTAAATACCTACAAAAAATAATTTCAAATTCCGGACGTAAAACTTATAACTAGTAATTTTATTTGACCTAAACCATTTTTAAAGGTGTACAGTATATGGTATAAAATTCGGAAATTTGCACGAAAATATTGTACTATTAGTAAAATTGCTATTTAAAACAGAATTTATTATAATTCATACTACTGTATTACCTTCTTCAAAAAACAATATTCTCTCTATAAATCATTAATTTGGTTAATATACAAGGCAAACATTTTCATAAATTAGATTATCATTTAATAAATTGATGTAATTATTAACAGTTCAAGGTTGAATAGCAAGCATACAGGACAGGGCTGGAAAAATGTGTGTGAACACGCGACCAGAGGTCGGAGGCATCACGAAAAAGATTCAAAAAATAAACTGTAGGCTATATAGTTTACAGATAACATTTAGAGCTGGACATTTTTCATTGTCAGCGGCACAACAAGTTTTTTCCAGGCCTGAACGACATCACAGCTTTGTCAAAACCTGTTTACGTTTACTTAGGTACGTGCTGCAAAGGACGTAACGGTCCGTAAGCCTCTACTCATCTTGAAAGATGTACTGGGTTCTTTAAAGTTCACATGAGCCAATTGTCTACTCTGGTCCTACGGTTTATATAGTCCCCCAAACCCCAAACGAGCGTGCCATTCGGACAAGCGCAAATAGCTGTACAGTAGGTTGCAGTGCCCCCGCCTTAACTACTCAGTCAATCGACTCGCTGCGGGCGGAACTTGTCGAAAAAGGACTCATTTGCATAACAATAACGTCTCTAAATGGTTTATCAGGCTTGAAGTGCCTGGTACTACTGTAGTACTGTACAAGTTTTTGGTTGGTTTGGTTCGGATTTTTACACAAAGTTTTAACATACTGTACTGTACTGTATATTTTTTAAAGCAGTAGCTATAGTTACGCAAGAAACATTCTTAATCCATACTTTAAAAAAACATCTAATCAGAAATAGGATTTTGTAAAGACTGGTGTAACAATAGCCACTGCCAAAATTTAAATCTTTTAACAGAAGAAATATATTTAATATGTGTTCTTCATTTAATATGTCATGTTTTTTTTTTTTGTTTTTTTTTTTTAGGTACACATAACACTTTTACATACTCGTTGAAGGCAGATTCTCCTGTTTCGCCAGGTACGCCTGACACCATCCGGAATCTAGTTACTGTATTTGGAAAACCCGCCAGTAAAGTGATTTTAAAGTGGTCTATTACACAATCTCTGACGATCAAAGAACAGTTAGAGTATGGCATTCGGTACTTTGATTTGCGTGTCGCAACTTGCAAGAAACATCCCGGTTTATATTTTATACATGGATTGTATGGATGCTCAGTGGAGAGTGGACTCGCAGAGATTGCGGAGTGGCTGGACGCTCACCCGAAAGAGGTTGTATTTTTGGACTTTAACCATCTGTATGATATGCAGCCCCAGGACCATCAAAAACTTTTTGAGATTCTAAAAGAAACATTTGGTAATAAGCTCTGTCCAATTATTGATACGGAAGAAACGGCTTTGAATGTTTTGTGGGAAAACGGCTGGAATGTGTTAGTCTTCTACCACAATAGCTACCGACAACGAGAAGATATTAATACGTTATGGCCCGGTAGCCATATCCCCGCACCGTGGCCGAACACCCCCGAACCTACCAAGATGGTGAACCTGTTGGAGGCGAATCACACACGCGGTCGGAATGTCAAAACGTTTCATGTGACCCAAGGAATCTTAACGCCATCTGGTACAACAATTTTACAGCACATTGCCCGGCCTCTTAAAGCAGTGTTTGCCGTTCCCGCTATGAAGAATCTCAAGTTTTATCTCAAGGATAAGAAGGCGGGCGCGACAGGAGTCAATATTGTGACGGCAGATTTTGTTGAAACGGACAATTTTGTGGAGTGTGTTTTGGCTTTGAATTCGGCTAAATAAATTTATATTTTTCTTCTCACATAAATGCTGCTATTCGCACAAACATAATCAAGCAATCATTTTATAATGAAACTAGTAATAATTAGTGTTTTTGTGATTTCTTTTTTCTTGATTTATATATATATATATATATATATATATATATATACACACATATTTTATATATATACAATATATATATATATATATATATATACACACATATTTTATATATATACAATATATATATATAGATATATATATATATACACATATTTTATATATATATACACACACATTTTATTGCACTACATACACATACACATATATATATATATAGATAGATATATATATATATGTATATATATATATATACACATTATTTACACACATATATATTTAGAAAAATTATAATAATACGGTATTTTGTACAAATATTTAATATATATGTATATATAGATTTGAAATTTACTAGTCAGTGCAGACATCACATTCATTGCGTTTTTCATTTTTTCATCTGCAATTTGAAACCAAGTTTTATCCCGTCTTCTTAGCAAGTGTACTTCCATTTAAATTTAACATTCACACAGAAAAAGTATGAACACTGCATGTAGAAATTAAGAAGTGAATTTAGTTAAGGTTCGGGGGAATTAATATTTTCAAATTTTTATAACTTTTTTGATTGTTTCTGCTCCTTTTTACTTTTATACAATATAGATATATTTATTTCATGTATTTTGCCCAAAATCAGCGGAGAAACAGCAATTAATTATTTGTTCATCATGTCTCTGGTTTTAGGTCTGTTGTAATTTATATTGTTCGTAATATTGTTTCACAAAAAAAAAAATAAAAAATAAATAAATAAATAAATTACTTCATTGATGTTGCAATACTAATGCACAGTCACACAGCCAGAGTTCTCATGACCTTTGTATATATATTATTAGTAAACAGATGGGAGTTGTGAAAGGCAAGCCAATAATTTAATTTTAATTCTATTCTTTAAGACAATTACCATTGGTAACAATTATTCGTGTTTGACCGTCAGTTAATTCCAAATTATACAACATATTATATATTTTGAATTTTTTCTATTCAGCAAGAGAAACAAGATGAATATTGATATTAATATTAAATTACTGAATAAATTGTTGGGATTAAAAGATTCTGCAACAGCTGAACTGTTTACGACAGACTTAAAAGAATCAGTGCTAATGAAAGATTTGCCATGTTACTTTTGGCCAGGCGAGACCTAATTGTTCCTAAGCCTTGTTATAAACTTTTTAAACATTCTTTTGTTATAAAGGACCTAAATATAGGGCTTCTCAATTTAAAAAGCACCTCCCATTTTCTGTGGTCCCAAATTAACAAATGTCTATATATTATGTATATTTGTTGTTCTAATTAGAAACCAAACCTGCTACAGACCATGGAAACCACAGTCCCAAAAGTGGTCTTAGATTGGAGGAAGACCTGTATTTAAATCTTTTTTTATGATGTAAGAAACACTTATTCACTTTTCAAAACTAATATCCAAATGTTATTTGCTCAATTTTTATAACACCTTTTATTGACACTTTCTATATACTTATGTTTCAAGTTTAATTTTACTTTTCTTATTATTCTGAAAGCGTATTTCTATTTTTCAATTTAGATGTTTACTTGCTTTGATGTATTCTTGTTATGTTGAAATGAAATATTGTTGAGTGAAATCATTATAAATTCTAAAAACAAAATCATATGGCACAACTCTCATCTATTTGGTGAAAGTTTTAACAGTTTTATCGTACCATTTATGTTGTTTATTAATGCATAATAAATTGTCATTTTTGCAATTATCTGTTTTGTGTTGTATGCAGTCCACCTCCTTTTATTGAATAAAAGTTTCCATAAAATAATAAGCAGTGTGATTCTGTGTAATTTGGTGTAGTACTGTTCATCATGATTTGAATTCAAAGACCAATAAAAATATATACAGGTGGTTCACACACACACACAAAAAAAATATAATATTAGGCTGCACCTTTTTATACCTTGTTTCGCAACATATTTTTTTAAAGATCGTCAGAGAAGAGCGGAATAAAAATGAAATTTTGTTTCTCTTAATATTTAGCAAATGATTTTGCCGAAAACATCCAGAGGAAGAAGAAAATAAAAATAAAATGTTATTGTTTGTTCGATGTGAACAATAGAATAGTTAAATGCTGTAACTTTATATATTATAATTAAAAAGAAATATACATAGGCCTATCTTATTTTTGGAGATTTCAAGGCAGTGGCAAGCGTAGTGAAAATAAAGAAAAACTTATTTTTTTTTTATTATTATTTTTTTCTGTAATTTCCAATTTTCCGTGCCGGCGGGTGCGCTAATTGGCGAAAAATTAATTTTTTAATTTTTATTCAAAACTATACCATTATTGGCGGGCGGCAGGTTCGCTAAACAAGGTATAAAAAAGTCTTGCATTATCCGTCGTATACATAAAAACGGACATCAAAGTCTTGTAAAACTTCCAAGATCCCACCCCCGCAAAAAAAAAAAAAAAAAAAAAATTGGAAAATGTCTACATTTTAAGTCAATCGACAATGTACTAAATATAAAATTTGTTCTGTAAATAAAGATTAAATGGGAATCTTAAATCTTCACATTTTCTTCATAGCAATCTATCTTTAGGCCAGCGCCAGCATTTCGGAATTGAAGTTGCATGGGAAATGGAAAATGGACACTGAGAATTTATAGAATTCAATTTTACAAACTCGAGCACTACATATTGTAGAAATTATGAGTTGGTTCGTGGGGAGCTCCAGTTTGTCCATCTACATGGTGGTTGTTTATGCCATTTGAAAATTTATAACGGTGAACAGATGTAATCAAAGTAAAGGTTAAAATTTAAATAGATAACACTGGTTAAAATTCCCTCTATTTTATAATTACGGTAATTTAAATGTCAGTTAATGGTAATTTATAAATGTCAGTTAAATAGATTAAAAACAAAACTACAACCAGGCCCGTAGCCAGGGGGGGGGGGGTTATGGTTCGGGCGAACCCCCCTTTTCTAGCGAACCCCCTCGAATTTTTGAATGAGTCCCACTCGGAAAGAATGTCTGTTTTTAACTTACCCTAGCATTCAATCAAAATTTAGCACCTAATTCATTATTAATTGGTCATCCGTTTTTTTAAATTGTATCTTGCGATACAAGCCTACATTCATAGCATATCTCAGCTTCAGAAGTTCGGAGAATTAAATTGAACTCCGGCAAACCATGACTTTACGATAGCTCCCATAAGGATGGCAAACATCGATGAAAACTTTCACTGGCCTTTGGCTGAATGTTTGTAAGAAATGTACCAACCAGTAACAAAACCGGTCTCCGTCTACCTAGAGTAAAATTAATGGCGCCAACAAACGAAGATAAAGTTTTGCGACTTAATCCACCAAATTCAGCTGAAGTTTTGCGACTTAATGATTGTGGATTGTGTGGTTAGTAAATTACATAGCCATACTCTCCATAGCTCACACTAAACTATTTGCTGATGGAGCATTTTTGGGAAATTGACTCTCCTTTTTTCCATCCCAAACAAATATTATTAACAAATCAACATGGTCCATCTCAGCCATCATAGCGAGTCACAAAATGAGGAAGTTTGTTTTCAACAGCAGACACACACAACAGAACGGAGTGCGTCAAAATCTAAAAAAATACGTACTGGCATATTGTAATACACATTCCCTTGTTGTACAGTATGACAT